>NC_057804.1:151436582-151539547 GCF_018294505.1 Triticum aestivum
TATCACGGGGTTTGGATGCACCAGCAAAGTTTGCACCACAACTCAAGGTGAGAAGGGGCAATGCACGACACTGAAGAGGCTAGAAAAATGCGGAAATGCAAGAGTGCGTATAATCCATGGACTCAACGTTTGTCATAAAGAACTCACATACTTATTGCAAATGTTTTATTAGCCCTCAGAGCAAAGTACTACTACGCATGCTCCTAGGGGGGAGGTTGGTAGGAGTTAACCATTGTGCGCCCCCGACCTCCACACAAAGGAAGACAATCAATAATAAATCATGCTCCAATTTCGTAGCATAACAAGAGACCATACGTGCATGCTTCGGGAATCACAAACCTTAACACAAATATTCTTACTAAACCACAATTTACTACTAGCATGACTCTAATATTGCCATCTTTATATCTTAAAACAAATGCAAGGAATCAAACTTCTCATATATTCAATGATCTTCATGGAAGTTTTTATTATATCCCTCTTGAATACCCATCATATTAGGACTAAATTCACAACCCAAGCAAATTGCCATCCTATTTATAAGACTCTCAAAATAATATAAGTGAAGCATGAGAGTTCATCGATTTCTTTAAATATAGCCATTGTCGTGCTCTAAAATATATAAGTAAAGCACTAGACCAACTACCTATCTCAAAAGATATAAGTGAAGCTCAAAGAGTACTGTAATAAATTCATGTTTAATGTGTGTTCCTCTCAAAAGGTGTGTCCAACAAGGATGAATGTGGTAAATAAAAATCAAATAAAGCAAAGACTCATATAATACACGACGCTCCAAGCAAAACACATATCTTGTAGTGAATAAAAATATAGCCTCAAGTAATTTACCGATGGATTGTAGACAAAAGAGGGGATGCCATCCAGGGCATTCCCAAGCTTAGACACTTGGTTGTCCTTGAATATTACCTTGGGGTGCCATGGGCATCCCCAAGATTAGGCTCTTACCACTCCTTATTCCTTAGCCCATCGAAACTTCACTCAAAACTTGAAAACTTCACAACACAAAACTCAACAGAAAACTCGCGAGTTCCGTTGGTACAATAAAGCAAATCACCACTTTTAGGTACTATTGTAAACTCATTTCAATTTTATGTTTGCATTATATCTACTACAACTCACTGATTCATCAAAATAAGCGAACGGCACAATGAAAACAGAATCTATGAAAAGCAGAACAGTCTATAGTAATCCGGACATTAGCCAAACTTCTGTTACTCCAAAAATTCTGAAAAACTAGCACAATGTAGGCAATTTTTATATCAATCTTGTGTAAAAAATCAAATTTTATCACGCTCCAGCGAATTTTAACAATTCTGCTACTGGAGGCAAAAGTTTCTATTTTTGTTTCCACAAAATAAAATCAACAATCTTCCAAATCATCCCAAAGGTCTTACTTCTCTTGAACACTAAGTAAAACACTAAAATGCCATCATAACAAAAGTATAATGGTATATTTATTGGAAAACATAAAAGAAAAATATTCGGTTGTCTCCCAATAAGTGCTTTTTTACAGCCATTGAGCTAGGCTTTGAGATTTTGATGATGCTCACATGAAAGATAATAACTAAATCAAAAGGGAGCACCATAGAACATGTGACAAACAAAGTCTAACATGCTTCCAATGCATAGGCATTTTATAAGCAAACAAAATATCAAGGCAAGCAAAAATTAGCATATGCAAGGGCGAAGAATAAAACATTGACGATCTCAACATAACGAGAGGTAATTTAGTAACATGAAAACTTCTACAACCATATTTCCCTCTCTCATAATAATTACATGTGGGATCATATTAAATTCAACAATATAGCTATCACATAACATATTCTCTACATGATCCACATGCATGCAAAGTTGACACTCTTCCAAAATAGTGGGATTATCATCAAATAAAGTCATGACCTCTCCAAGCCCACTTCTATCAAAAAATTCACAAGATTGATAATTCTCCAAAGTAGTGGGATCATTATTACGTAAAGTTCACACTCTTCCAAACCCACTTACAACATTTTTGCAAACATTATTATCAATAACATATTCATCATGAGGCTTAAATAAATTTTCAAGATCGTAAGAAGCATTATCACCCCGATCATGATCAGTGCTATAAGTAGTGGACATAATAAAATCATCATACCAAGCTTGTAGATTTGCATATCATTAGCATAATCAACATTCACATAATTTATAATAGCATCATTGCAATCATGCTTTTGATTCAGGGAACTATCAATTATGGGTGAAATAGCAATAATTTCATGTTTAACATAAGGAACAATAGAAAGTTCGTCTCCATAGGCATCATTAATATTGGTATCATGGCCATAAGAATAGCAAGCATCTCGTTCATTGCACCAATGCTTCCTGCATCCAGATAGCTCCATAGAAATGGATTCAGAGATAGATGACCGGTCCTATTCTCCCACGAAGGTGTATTCTCTAACTTGGCACGGTTATACTACTCATATCATGCATATGGTGTCTTGCATTGTATAGTCTAGACATCATATATACAATATTAAACACCATGTTCTTAGTTCAGACACCATATATGCGAATGTCGTCTGCTTAGTATATAAATCACATATGTAAATTATATCATGTGATCCTGATTCTTAGATAACATGTATGTGAATTATGTCATGCGGACCTATTTACTAAAGAAATCATATAATTATCTCATGCCATCCGGTTTAGTTAGTCATCATATCTTTGAATAATGTCATGTTATCAAGTTTAGATGGACATCATATATGTGAAATTATGTCATGCTATCCTTTTTATTTAAACAATATATATGTGAACTATTCCATGCCCTCTTTTCTCCTCACTATCTATTGCATATGTGTCTCATACAAGGTCTGTACATTAAACTACTTTTCTTGTTTATCAGCCGTTTGAATAGCAGGGGATGATGGCAGTATCTAGCGGAGTAAAAACATGGTCTTCAAATAAAACTGTGCTACCTCTTGATGGAGATAGCACCCCGGTGGTACATGCACAAGAACCACCCCTACCACACATAACCTAGACTCTCGCAGATTGTACCCCTACTCTGATGGACAGGAAGCAACTTCATCCAAACTAACCCCAACTCCAACAGATAGTAACCTAGTTCCACTTGACATAACACCATCTCCACCACAGAGCTCCCAAACAAGAGCAGTTAGTAAGGTAGCTCCAGTGCCCAAAGCGCCAGGACTACCACGGCGAACCCCCAACTCCACCAGTTAGTACACCTATTCACATGGACGAAGCACGACCAGCCATTCATAGTTTATCATCTATCGTATTTGATGTTATTAAATCCAATGTGTGTATCTCCCCATCATGGAAATATTATACCGAAGATGAAGGAAAAAGCCAGTTGCAGGTGTTCATCCAGGAGTTATGTGTAAGTAATGTTATTCATGGTAGTTACTTTGCTTTCTCCCACACTTTCTACCGCTAGGTTGGTTATAATACAACAAATGTTCCCATCTTCTCTATAGAGAAGGACCGATTTGGAAACTCAGGATGAGTTAACTTGTGCTAATACTTGTGCTATCTTCAAGAATGCTTTGTGGTAGTATCAGAATTACCTGAAGAAAACGTACTTCACTGGCAAGGAAACTCATCAAATTCCCTTACTTTCTCCTGAGACACATTTACAGAATGATGACTAGGAACGGCTTATTCAGTACTAGTCCAGAACCAAGAATGTGGTAAGGTCTATGAGATCATTCTTTTTATTTTGAAGTACTATATGCATGCATCTTACTGTACTATGTTCTTATAGAACAAGTTCTTAAACCTGAAGAACAACTGTTCTCAGGTAAGATTCCATTGCTATGGTGCATACTGCTTGTGCTACCTCTACCACTGTATTTACTCATACAAACTTATTTTTAAATTGAAGCATCGAATCGAAACTCCAATGGCACAACAGGTATGTTTAAACATGTTTCCTTAACTAGTTTGCCCTTTTAAATTGCTCTCTATTGATTTCATTTTCAATTGCGTATACAGTTATCTTCTCATATCATGCACATTACTACCATCGAAATAGAGCCAATAGTGTTGTTGTACATGTATACCCGTGGTACCCATCTGAAAGCTTGTTGTGCCGTGTATTTTCCCACACTTGTATTCTTTGAATGCTGCTTTGTCTTGAATTGATATGATTTGAACTGTGTCTCTATTTTGATTTGGCAAGACAATGCAGTGACCATAGCACATAGATATATGTTTGTCTGATGCTTTTATTATGTACTACTTCACAATAGAAGACTTGGTAGTTTAATCTTGTCCAACTCACTATTGAACTGGTTCACCAAAATTAGTTCCATATACTACATGCTAAACCTGTTATGTGTCTGTTTGTTTCTTCTTTTATAATGCTGACAGAATATTGGAGAAGAGTATCTTGTTAAGCAATGATTAAGAAGTAATGCAGTAGGATAGTGAGGCATCCTTGTCGGTCTCCGACAAAGCTGATAAAATAGATAAGGAAAACTATCTTGAAGAAAGAGAGTTAACCCTAAAGTCTAGTCTTGCTGTAGTGTTCAAGTTACTAGCCACTATCGCTGGAACAAGCTCTTCGAACTCACTGTCTGAATTAGTTCAGTTTCTTAAGTCTCAACTACAAGCTGAAAGACATCGATTAGTTGTGCTACAATAAGAAGCCGAAGGATTGAGGAAGTCCCTATAGATATTGGATGCATACTTCTGGTGCAACAACAAGCTTTGGAGGATTATAGCGCCAAACAAGAGAAAGCTAATAAGCTTGCTAAGCTTATTGCGAGCATGGTGGATACCTAGGATAATGTTTCTTGAGCTCTTTTCAAGTTGTTTCAGTTATGGACTTGTTTTGCTGCCGCGTTTATTTGCACCGGTGGCTAATTTTGACGCCCAGATGCTGCTTTGTTCCCCGTGTTTGCACTGGTGGTGAACTTTGATGCCCCGTGGATGTAATATGTGTAATAGTCATAATAGCCTAGCATAAGACGCGTGTTTATTTATTTCCTTATTGTCTTGTTTATTTGTTTTCTTGTAGTCACATCAGTCTTTTTTGTGGTTTGCTAGTGGACACAATAAACTTTTTTTAGAACTAGTCCAGAACAACCATGGGCAACATATGGACCGTTGTAAGCATGGTCCTGCTACCTGTTGTAGTGACCATGGTCCTCCTATGGGCCAGAGGATCCATGGGCCTTCTATGGGCCGTAGAGTCAATAGGCCTTCTACAGGTCGTATGATCGATTGGCCAAAAATGGGTCGTACTATTCATGGACCAATAACGGACCGCAGTATGGGCCGTAAACAAGCTAGAATGGGAATCGTTTGTATATGGGCTGACCATAATGGGCCATTAATAGGCCAGTATGTATAATGGGCTTAATTCTATCGACAGACATAACGGGTCATTAATGGGCTGTATTAGATGACGCGATGAAAACGACCCAATGGATTAATGTTCCATAAATGGGCCTACTCTAACCACGGGCAAAATATGGGCCAACAGCGGAACAGGCCAGTAACGAACCGTAAGCAATCCAATGCTGGAGATGAGCCCAAGAATAAATGGGCCCTTAGAAGGCCAAAAGATAACAAATGATGGAAATAGCCCAACCGAATAATGGGTCGTTAATGGCTATAAAGCGATATACTGTTCTTTATGGGCCAGTTTCACCACGGGTCGTTAAAGGTCCCAGAGTTACAAAGGGACTCATATGGGCCAAAAGACTTCATGGGCCATACATGGGCTGGAAGTTACAACGAGGTGGAATCATATTGGACGGCCTAGAAGATGCTACTGTGCCAAATTCGGATAGGCCATAACGGGTCATGAGTTAGCGGGCACTAAATGGGCTACATGCAAACAAGTCATTAGGAGGCTTTCTGTGGGCCAGCCCGCTACCTTTTGACCAAGTCAAATGGGCTGTCCTTTTGACCTAAATGGGCTACTGTTAGGCTGAGCCAGGTGTCGATGTATCATAGGTGCGCCCCATCCATTCGCTGGATGGCATCTGTCTTAACGGGAAGCTGACACGTGGTTCCTTTGGCCAATGAGAATTCTACACGTGGAAAATCGCCATTGGTTGTTGCGGTTAATGGGTTATCGGATCCAAAACCAGACCCATAGCTTAACAGCGACCCGTTATGGTGGATGTCACGTGTTGGTTACCCTTGATGAAAACACTTCCATGACGCGCCATTTATCATCATGGAGGTGGGCACTTCCGTGATGATAATTTGTGTATTGTCATGGAACACTTCTATGACAACACATGTATGACTATCTTGATTCTGTCATAAAATTGTCCTGGATGTACATGCATGATAGAGAACATGACCTATTGTGACAAACACGTAAAATCGGAAGTGTTTTCTTGTAGTGTTGCTTAGGGACAATTCCGCAAACCCTACCACCACTTTTCCACACTTGCTATACTAACTTGATTGTTCTTTTAGTAAAACAACACCTAACTTTAATTTTCACGTTCTTTACTATATTGCAAACCTATCCCTTTACACCTGCAAAGTACTTCTAGTTTTATTCTTGTTCTAGGCAAAGCGAACGTTAAGTGTGCGTAGAGTTGCATTGGTGGTCAACAGAACTTGAAGGAAATATTATTTCTACCTTCAGAGCCTTGATGACCCACAAGTATAGGGGATCAATTGTAGTCCTTTTGATAAGTAAGAGTATCGACCCAACGAGGAGCAGAAGGAAATGACAAGTGGTTTTCAGCAAGGTATTTTCTACAAGCACTGAAATAGTCGGTGACAAGTATTTTGATAGCAACATAATTTGTAATGAGCAACTAACGGCAACGATGAATAAAGTGCAGCAAAGTAGCCCAAACCTTTTGTGGCAAAGGACAGGCCAAAACGGTCTCTTGTAATAAGCAAAGCGTTCTTGAGGGTACACGGGAATTTCATCTAGTCACTTTCGTCATGTCAGTTTGATTTGTGTTCGCTATTTCGGTAATTTGATATGTGGGTGGACCAGTGCTTAGGTGTTATTCTTACTTGACAAACCTCCTACTTATGATTAACCCCCTCGCAAGCATCCACAACTACGATAAAAGTATTAAGATAAAATCTAACAATAGCATTAAACTTTTGGATCCAAATCAATCCCTTACGAAGTAGCGCATAAACTAGGGTTTAAGCTTCTGTCACTCTAGCAACCCATCATCTAATAATTACTCCACAATGCATTACCTTAGTCCCTAATAAGGTGAAGTGCCATGTAGTTGACGTTCACATGACACCACTTAGGGAATGACAACATACATATCATCAAAACATCAAACACATATCAAGTTCACATGATTACTTGCAACAAGATTTCTCCCGTGACCTCAAGAACAAAAGTAACTACTCACAAATTATAATCATGCTCAAGATCAGAGGGGTATTAAATAGCATAATGGATCAGAACATATAATCTTCCACCAAATAAACCATATAGTAATCAACTACAAGATGTAATCAACACTACTAGTCACCAACATGTACTAATCTAAGGTTCCGGTACAAAGATTTGAAGGAAATATGCCCTAGAGGCAATAATAAAGTTTTTATTTTACATATTCTTATTCATGATAAATGTTTATTATTCATGCTAGAATTGTATTAACCAGAAACTTGATACATGTGAGGATACATAGACAAAACTACCTGTCCCTATTATGCCTCTACTAGATTAGCTCGTTGAAAAAAGGATGGTTAAATTTCCTAGCCATGGACATGAGTTGTCATTTGATAACGGGATCACATCATTAGTAGAATGATGTGATGGACAAGACCCGCCGTTAGTTTAGCATAATGATCGTTCAGTTTTATTGCCACTCCTTTCTTCGTGTCAAATATATATTCCTCCGACTATGAGATTATGCAACTCCCGGACACCGGAGGAATGCCTTGTGTGCTATCAAATGTCACAACATAACTGTGTGATTATAAAGATGCTCTACAGGTATCTCCGAAGGTGTTTTTTGGGTTGGCATAGATTGAGATTAGGATTTTTCACTCTGAGTATCAGAGAGGAATCTCTGGGCCCTCTCAGTAATGCACATCATATGAAGCCTTGCAAGCAATGTGACTAATGAGTTAGTTACGGTATGATGCACTATGGAATGAGTAAAGAGACTTGCCAGTAACGAGATTGAACTAGGTATGAAGGTACCAACGATCGAATCTCGGGCAAGTAACATACCGATGACAAAGGGAATAACTATATTGACATTCCGGTTTGACCGATAAAGATCTTCGTAGAATATGTGGGAACCCATATGAGCATCCAAGTTCCGTTGTTGATCATTGAACGGAGAGGTGTCTCAGTCATGTCTACATAGTTCTCGAACCCATATGGTGCACACGCTTAACATTCGACGACGATTGGTATTATATGAGTTATGTGTTTTGGTGACCAAATGTTTCGGAGTATCGGATGAGATCACGGACATGACGAGGAGTCTCGAAATGATCAAGAGGTAAATATTGATATATTGGAAGGTTACATTCGGACACCGGAATGGTTTTGGGAAGTTTCAGAAGATTTTCGGAGTACCCGGAGGTTACCGGAAACCCCCGGGGAAGTAATGGGCCAACATGGGCCATGGAGGGAGAGGGGACAGCCCACAAGGGGTGGCCGCCCCCCCCCCCCCCCATGGGAGTCCAGATTGGACTAGGGGAGGGGCGGCACCACCCTTTCCATCTCCTACTATGACGCCCGGATAATTAAGCTACAGTAAATCTCTGCTAATGACGCCACGTCACCACTGTTACTGTTGATAAACTCGCATTGATTCAAATCTCCTTTCAAATTCAAATTTAAAATAAAGTCAAATAAATTATTTCTTCAAGCAGTAAAACTAAAATGTTCAAAGTGGGGCAAATAATCCCTTGATATTTCTCATGTTGGAACCAACCTCTTTTGATTTCTCAAAATGCCCCTGGGAGTTAATTTTTGGTCCAGCAGTAAATTAAATGGCCTTTGCAAAATAAATAATTATTTATTTAACTCCAATTGCTTCCAAACTTTATGTGCCACTCCATAATATTGCGCTGGAATATTGTGCCAAATTTCAAGCTCAACTAAATTCATTTGCTATGGCAACTAAATAGGAAATAGTAGCTAAATTTGAAAAACAGATTCAAAATGTGAAAAAGGAAAAGTCCCCCTCCCTGCTGGGCCTTGACCCAGATGGCCAACTGGCCCAATAGGCCGCCAGGCTAGCTCACCTCTCCTCCCCTTATCCCCCATGATCGGAACCCTAAAACCGCTACCCTCGCACTCACCATCGGTCTCTCTCCCTCTCCCCCGATCCGATCAGATCAGGATCGGGCACCCCCCCCCCCCCGACTCCACGCTGGACCGTCCCGTCGCCTGACCTCCTCCCCGTTGCTTGCCGGCCGCCTTGCCTTACTCCTCCTCGCCCTCCTCTCCTTCGCCCGACACCCGCCTGACACCGCGGCCTTGCCTCGTCGTCGACCCGACGCCGTCGCCCGTCGTCACCGCCACCCAGTCGCTGTCCCGTCGTCGACCGTCGCTGCCCCGAGCTCCGACGCCTCCACGACTCCTCCTCGCGCACACTTTAGCACCTCTATAGGGCACTGTGAGCACGCTCCCCTCTTCCCCCTTCCCGCTCCTCTGCCTTAGCTTGCACGCCCCGCATTGTGGTTGCCTGCTCGCCGCCCGGCGCCTCCCGAACGAGCGCATGGCCGCGTCCCGCCTAGCACGCCTGGCGCCCGACCACCACGCCCCACAGCTGCGCCCGACCACCCTCGCCTCGCCCTGGCGACCTCCCGTGCACGCCCGCGATGCCGCACGCACTGACACCTGACCCCGTCCGCCATGGCCACGCCTCGCTGATGCTTCTGTTGCCGATGCCGTGCCGACGCCTTCCCGCACGCTGGCCGCGCCTCTGCATGCGTCCACACGCCCGACCTTGCGTGCGCCCGTCGTTGCCCATTGAGGGAGTCCTGGATTAGGGGGTCCTTGGACAGCCGGCCTATGTACTTGTTCTGGACTGTTGGACTATGAAGATACAAGATTGAAGACTTCGTCTCGTGTCCGGGTGGGACTCTCCTTTGCGTGGAAGGCAAGCTTGACAATTCGGATAAGTAGATTTCCTTCTCTGTAACTGACTCTGTGTAACCCTAGCCCCCGCCGGTGTCTATATAAACCAAAGGGTTTAGTCCGTAGGACAAGAACAATCATACTCATATGCTAGCTTCTAGGGTTTAGCCTCTATGATCTCGTGGTACATCAATTCTAGTAATACTCATATCATCAATATCAATCAAACAGAAAGTAGGGTATTACCTCCATAGAGAGGGCCCGAACCTGGGTAAACATTGTATCCCCCACCTCCTGTTACCATTAGCCTTGGACGCATAGTGCGGGACCCCCTACCAGAGATCCACCGGTTTTGACACCAACATTGGTGCTTTCATGGAGAGTTCCACTATGTTGTCACGGTAAGGCTTGATGGCTCGCCTTGTTATCAAGGAATATATCACCTCTAGGGGAGCCATGGCTTTAGGCCAAACTCTCCGACTAGGCGGCTTCATCATGATTGCCCGTTCGGCCGCGGCGCCGATGATGACTTCTCGGGTCATCAAAAACAGCCTCCACGTCAGCTCGGAATACACCAAGCAGATGGATCCAATGGAGCTCTCATCCTTGAATGACCTCTTGGATCGCATCACCGCCTTGGGAGTTGCTATGGACTATGATCAGATCGGGCTTAAACCCGACCAAAGAGAGATTAACCCTCCGCTGGTCACCCATCAGATAGCGGTAGTGGAGGAGCAATGCAGCGATTCTTCCTCTATTTTGAGGATGAACTATGTCCGGATTACCGAGCTCTCCGAGCCGGATACCCGTCTGCGGGAGGACATGACCCAGGCTCCGAACTTAGAATCGGACAGCGGGCCAGAAAAATTGGGCAACATCCCGGAGCCCGAACTGCCAAGTTCGGAAGCTCCCTGCCCCTGGGTCTCAGATCGGGTCAGGGTTCGGACTTAAATCTACCCACCCACCTGGATGTAAGCGATCTTTCCCACATTAGACAAGAGTCCCAAGAGACAGTACATCACTTTTGGGCCAGATTCCTCCTTGTAATGAACAAGGTCAAGGACTGTCGCGAGGAAGACACGATCTCATTCTTTTGCAAAAATTGCACGGACAAGGGAATCCTCAACGCCATAAGTCACCGTGACATAGCACACTTCACTGACTTGGCGGCCATAGTACAGAAGTACTGTGTGATGGAAAGCGCCTGGAAAACCCAAGCAAAATTCTGGAATCCTCCGTCCCTCACTAAACCCCTCATCCGAACTAAAAGGATGCACTCTCGCAAGTCACCCGATCCAATTACAAAGAAATCAAAGCCCACTACAGGGCGTGGAACCGTATTGGAGGGATGGCTCAATGGGCCATGGAAAATTCACACCACACCGGATACCATACCAAAACACATCCTTAGAGCATGTTGGATACTTCGGCAGGTGGCCAAGAGCGGCGAGGATCTCCTCATTAATGATACTGCAAATCATCATCCCGCAGAAAACAACAATACAGTAATGACAGTCTTCAAGACTTTCGCCTCAAATAACAGACGCAAGAGAGCACTCCGCAGCCTCGCCGAAGTCTGCCACGTTGCAGCAATAATCCCACGGAACGACATGGCCATAACTTTCAATGCCAATGACGAAACTCAATTCCGAACAGTCCGAGCACCATCCGCTTTGGTCCTTAGTCCAATTGTGGATGGCTTCCGGCTTACTAAAGTACTCATGGATGGCGGTAGCGGATTAAACCTCATCTACAAGGAAACTCTCAACAAAATGGAAATAGACAAAAGCCGCATTGAGCAAAGCAGCACGACCTTCAGAGGAATCATCCCTAGTCGGGAGGCACGATGTGCGGAAAAATCACACTAGATGTGGTATTCGGCACGCCAGAGAATTACTGGTCCAAAGAAATCACATTCCAAGTGGCCCCATTCAGTAGCGGATACCACGCCCTTTTAGGGCTGGATGCATTCATGAGATTCCAAGCTACACCCCATTACGGGTACATGAAGCTCAAGATGCCCGGGCCCAATGGAATCATCACTCTAGCCAGTGATCCGGACGTAGCACTCCGCGCTGAAATAAAACCGACGCCCTGGCCCTTGAGGCATTATCCGAAGCCCTCGCGACTGAAGAACTAACTGCGCTGCGCTCCAAAGTGGACAGGGACGACGTGATACTCGACAAATGATCCAAGTCCACCTCTTTCGAACCAGCGGACGAAATAGTCAAATTCCAGGTCCACCCAACAAACTCTACAAAAACTGCATCCATCGGGGCACAGCTGAACCCTACAATAGACGCCACGTTGCGGGCGTTCTTGCGCGAGAATTGGTACATCTTCGCCCGGCACCCTTCAGACATGCCAGGTATCCCGCGCAGGCTGGCCGAGCATATCCTAAACATACTAAAGGGATACAAGCCGATCAAATATACTCTTCAATGCTTTTCAGAACCCAAACGGCAAACCATGGGAGAGGAGCTAGCCAAGTTACTCGAAGCCGGATTCATCAAAGAAATAAAACACCCGGACTGGCTAGCAAACCTGGTGATGGTACCATAGAAGGACAAATCCTGGCGCCTATGCGTCGATTTCAAAGACCTCAATAAAGCTTGCCCCAAGGATCCCTTCCCTCTCCACCACATCGATCAAATCATCGATGCTACCATAGGACACGACTCATTGTGCTTCCTCGACGCATTCTCCGGATACCATCAAATCAAGATGGCAGAGTCCGATCAAGCCGCAACGGCATTCATCACTCCATACGGCCCCTTCTGTTTTAACACCATGCCTTTTGGGCTCAAAAATGCCGGTGCAACCTATCAATGCATGATTCAGACATGCCTGGAAACACAAATTGGCAAAACAGTTGAGGCATACGTAGACGACGTGGTCATCAAAACGAGACACGTTGATTCTTTAATAGACGACCTGAGGCTTACATTCGACAATCTCAGAACATATGACATCAAGCTCAATCCGGAAAAATGAGTTTTCAGCATTCCTGCCGGAAAGCTCCTATGTTTCATTGTTTCCAATCGAGGAATTGAAGCAAATCCGGCTAAATCCGAGCTTTGTCACAGTTGGCTACCCCAATAGACCTCAAGCAAATCTAGAAATTAACTGGATGCGCGGCTGCCTTAAACCGCTTTATCTCCCGATTGGGAGAAAAGGCACTACCTCTCTATCGCCTTCTTCGACGCACCAAACACTTTGAGTGGACGGATGCAGCTACGGCCGGACTAGAAGATATAAAGGCCCTCCTGGCTGCACCAAACATCGGCCAACCCATGCTGTTATATATAGCTGCAATGCACCAAGTTGTAAGCGCAGTGCTCGTCGTCGAATGAGAGGAGGACGAACATAAGTTCCCGCTTCAAAAGCCGGTATACTACGTATCCATTGTCCTCACACCATGCAAATCACGGTACCCACATTATCAAAAGATAGCATACACGGTCTTCATGGCATCCCAAAAACTACGACACTACTTTCAAGGGTGTTCAATCATGGTGGCCTCTAAAGTACCACTCAATGATATAATAAATAACCGCGATGCCACGAGCCGGATTGCTAAGTGGGCCATCGAGCTCTTCCCGTTCGACATCATATATAAACCACGGCGAGCCATTAAGTCGCAAGTACTAGCTGACTTCGTCGCCGAATGGATAGAAGCCAAACTCCCTAAAGAGTACGACGCATACTCCAATTGGATCATGCACTTTGATGGCTCTAAAATGCCGGCTGGTCTGGGAGCGGGCGTCGTCCAGACACCCCCCACCGGAGATACAGTCCAATACGTACTCCAAATACTATACACAGACTCCAACAATGCAGCCGAATACGAGGCTCTGTTGCATGGTCTTTGGATGGCAATCTCCATGGGCATCCAACACCTAGAAGTGTGTGGGGATTCAAACCTTGAAATATCTCAAATAAATGGAGACTTCGATGCCAAGGACCCGAAAATGGCGGCTTACCGCAATGCCGTCCTCAAGATTTCATCTCGGTTCGAGGGGCTTGAATTCCATCATGTGGTCCGAGAAAACAATCAAGCGGCGGATATCCTTGCCCGCATCGATGCTAAGCGCGACCCCGTCCCACCTAATATCTTCTTGGAAAGGTTGTTCAAGCCATCCGTGGTATGGGAAGGGGAGACCGGCAATACTAGTCCGGATCCGACCACAACCCCAGATCCCGAACACACTGACATAATTGGAGGCGCCGCCACCGAAATAACACCTTCGGCCCACGTGATCATGGTTGTCATCGCCCTGTGGACAGAACCCTTCTTAGCCTACCTAAATAGGCAAGAACTCCCCGAGGACCAAAATGAGGCACGTTGCATTGTGTGGCGCTCTAAAGCCTACAAGGTTCATGAGGGAGAGCTTTATAAGAAAAGCGCTACCGGCGTACTCCAAAGGTGCATCTCCGAAGAGGATGGGTGGTAGCTCTTGGCCGAAATTCATGCTGGACTCGGCGGCCACCATGCCGCAGCACAGGCCCTTGTAAGCAAGGCCTTCCGTACATGTTTCTACTAGCCGACAGCCTGAGTAGACGCATAGGACCTCGTCCAACATTGCATCGGTTGCCAGCTTTTCGCAAACCAAAGCCATATGCCACCTACCGCTCTCCAAACAATCCCCATAACTTGGCCCTTTGCGGTCTAGTGGCTCGATATGGTCGGACCCCTTAAAGGAGGAAGCCATAAGAAAAAATACCTATTGGTTATCGTGGATAAATTCACCAAATGGATAGAGGCCAAACTAGTTAAAACGGCCGAATCAGGACCAGTGATAGACTTCATATCAGGGGTTGTACACCGTTATGGTGTCCCCCACAGCATTATCACCGATAACGGCTCTAACTTCACAGCCGATGAGGTGAAAACTTGGTGTGGCAACATGGGCATTAAGCTCGATTACGCATCCGTCTATCACCCCCAAACAAACGGTCAAGTCGAACGAGAAAATGATCTTATTATGAGCGGCATCAAACCCAGACTAGTGTGATCCTGGAAGGAATCAGATACGCACTGGGTCGAGGAGCTCGACTCCGTACTATGGGGACAGCGCACCACGCTGAATCGCAATACCGCATACACGCCATTCTTCATGGTGTACGGCGCGGAGGCGGTATTACCCTACGATATCATTCATGACTCTCCTTGAGTGCGCATGTACAAAGAGAGAGAAGCTGAACTTGATCGGCAGGACAGTCTAGATGCCCTGGAGGAGGAGCGCGACATCGCAAAAGCCTGTTCCGCATTCTATCAGCAATAGGCTCGAAGGAATCAAAGCAGAGAAGTACGGGCCAAAACTTATAATGTTGGCAAACTCGTTCTACGCCTACCGGAGAAGAAAAAGGACAAGCTCAAGCCCAAGTGGGAGGGTCCCTTCATCATTGATAAAGTTCTCACCGGAGGAGCGTACCGTCTGCGTGATGCATCAGACAATAGACTCGAGCCAAACCCATGGAACGCGGCCAGACTCCGAAGATTCTACGCCTAGCGCCGAACTCTGTGTTCGTCTCCTTACCTCTGCTCTTTTTAAATTACTTGTTGGCCCATTGCGCCAAATGGCGCAGAGACCTGCTGAAGACATGTTGTCGATGAAAATAGTTTCATGCTGCAAGAACCTTCAAATATATCATGCTATTTTTTAGACATGTTTATTACATTGTTAAATAATAGTCTGGGAAAAGGGAAACTTTGCATAATATGAATATGTTCAGTTTGAAAATATGGCCACTATGATGAGAGAGTAAAGTTGGCATGGTTGTATTTTTTAGCAAGTTTGAAAACATGGTTATCATGATGAGAAACCTGGCCATGCATCTTTTTCCTGCAAAAAAGAGGGAAAAGATAAGAAACCTCAGAAAAAACATGTCTTTGTTGTGCATATACGGAGATATAGGGATCATGAGGTATTAGGATAACCCATATGTTATTTAGCCCAGCCCACATAGAGCTATGCCTGTGGCCCGTGAGGAGCTGAATATGAAGCGGCAGGGGGCGGATCCAGCGGAGACTGTCTATCCCTTTCCTTTCTTTCTCGGTTCCTCAGCTAGGTGACAGAGACGTTTCCTCAGCCATCGACCGGTGCAATTTCTTACCTCTTTTGATTTCGGATTTGACTGCATGCATGGATTTACTTTCCATTTATCTCGATCTTGCATCTCCCCTCTTTTTTGTGGCGATTCCCACCCTTTTGTCTCGTTTTCTAGGCATTATAGATATTGTGATGTGATCCTTTCCATTTAGGGATGCGCTCATATGGAAGTAAATTTCTGCAGTTATTCCAATGGTTATTTATAAGCTGCCATTGTTTTGATTGAGCATGAGGGACAAACGCCGAGATGTGCCTCCAGCGACTTGAACACCAGATGGAAGAGACACTCAACACGAACTCAAAGCTGTAATTCTTCACCAACTTATCAAAGATTCTTCTAAAGAAACCGAAGCGACAAATCTTGTTATTGTACATATGAGATAGTTGAAGTCCAAAGACTCAATGAGGCAGTGGCTGTTGGGTAACGTTGCAGAAAATTAAAATTTTTCCTACGGTTTCACCAAGATCCATCTATGAGTTCATCTAAGCAACGAGTCAAGGGAGTGAGTTTGCATCTACATACCACTTGTAGATCGCGTACGGAAGCGTTAGATGGAGCGGTGATGATGGAGTCGTACTCGCTGTGATTCAGATCACCGGAGATCCTGGCGCCGAACGGACGGCACCTCCGCGTTCAACACACATACGGTGCGTGTGACGTCTCCTCCTTCTTGATCCAGCAAGGGGGAAGGAGAGGTTGATGATGATGGCTCCAGCAGCAGCACAACGGCGTGGTGGTGGTGGAACAGCAGCACTCCGGCAGGGCTTCGCCAAGCACGTGACGGAGGAGGAAGAGGTGTAGCAGGGGGAGGGGGCGCCAGGACTTCAGGGTGCGGCTGCCCCTCTCCCCCTCCCTTTATATAGGCCCCCAGGTGGGGCGCCGGCCCTAGGAGATTCAATCTCCCAAGGGGGCGGCTGCCAAGGGGGGAGGAGTGCCCCCCAAGGCATGTGGTGTGCCCCCCCCCACCCTAGGGTTTCAACCCTAGGCGCAGGGGGTGGGCCTAGGGGGGCGCACCAGCCCACTATGGGCTGGCTCCCCTCCCACTTCAGCCCATGGGGCCCTCCGGGATGGGTGGCCCCACCCGGTGGACCCCCGGGACCCTTCCGGTGGTCCCGGTACAATACCGGGTGACCCCGAAACTTTCCCGATGGCCGAAATACCACTTCCTATATATAATTCTTTACCTCCGGACCATTCCGAAACTCCTCGTGACGTCCGGGATCTCATCCGGGACTCCGAACAACATTCGGTATACTGCATACTCATATTCATACAACCCTAGCGTCACCGAACCTTAAGTGTGTAGACCCTACGGGTTCGGGAGACACGTAGACATGACCGAGACGGCTCTCGGGCAATAACCAACAGCGGGATCTGGATACCCATGTTGGCTCCCACATGCTCCTCGATGATCTCATCGGATGAACCACGATGTCGAGGATTCGAACAACCCCGTATACAATTCCCTTTGTCATTCGGTACGTTACATGCCCGAGACTCGATCGTCGGTATCCCAATACCTCGTTCAGTCTCGTTACCGGCAAGTCACTTTACTCGTACCGTAATGCATGATCCCGTGACCAAACACTTGGTCACTTTGAGCTCATTATGATGATGCATTACCGAGTGGGCCCAGAGATACCTCTCCGTCATACGGAGTGACAAATCCCAGTCTCGATCCGTGTCAACCCAACAGACACTTTCGGAGATACCTGTAGTGCACCTTTATAGTCACCCAGTTACGTTGTGACGTTTGGTACACCCAAAGCACTCCTACGGTATCCGGGAGTTACACGATCTCATGGTCTAAGGAAGAGATACTTGACATTGAAAAAGCTCTAGCAAAACGAACTACACGATCTTGTGCTATGCTTAGGATTGGGTCTTGTCCATCACATCATTCTCCTAATGATGTGATCCCGTTGTCAATGACATCTAATGTCCATAGTCAGGAAACCATGACTATCTGTTGACCAACGAGCTAGTCAACTAGAGGCTCACTAGGGACATGTTATGGTCTATGTATTCACACGTGTATTACGATTTCCGGATAATACAATTATAGCATGAATAAAAGACAATTATCATGAACAAGGAAATATAATAATAATGCTTTTATTATTGCCTCTAGGGCATATTTCCAACAGTCTCCCACTTGCACTAGAGTCAATAATCTAGTTACATTGTGATGAATCGAACACCCATAGAGTTCTGGTGTTGATCATGTTTTGCTCGCGAGAGAGGTTTAGTCAACGGATCTGCGACATTCAGATCCGTATGTACTTTGCAAATATCTATGTCTCCATCTTGAACATTTTCACGGATGGAGTTGAAACGACGCTTGATGTGCCTGGTCTTCTTGTGAAACCTGGGCTCCTTGGCAAGGGCAATAGCTCCAGTGTTGTCACAGAAGAGTTTGATCGGCCCCGACGCATTGGGTATGACTCCTAGGTCGGTGATGAACTCCTTCACCCAAATTGCTTCATGCGCTGCCTCCGAGGCTGCCATGTATTCCGCTTCACATGTAGATCCCGCCACGACGCTCTGCTTGCAGCTGCACCAGCTTACTGCTCCACCATTCAACATATACACGTATCCGGTTTGTGACTTAGAGTCATCCAGATCTGTGTCGAAGCTAGCGTCGACGTAACCCTTTACGACGAGCTCTTCGTCACCTCCATAAACGAGAAACATGTCCTTCGTCCTTTTCAGGTACTTTAGGATATTCTTGACCGCTGTCCAGTGTTCCTTGCCGGGATTACTTTGGTACCTTCCTACCAAACTTACGGCAAGGTTTACATCAGGTCTGGTACACAGCATGGCATACATAATAGATCCTATGGCTGAGGCATAGGGGATGACGCTCATCTCTTCTTTATCTTTTGCCGTGGTCGGGCATTGAGCCGAGCTCAATCTCACACCTTGCAATACAGGCAAGAACCCCTTCTTGGACTGATCCATTTTGAACTTCTTCAAAATCTTATCAAGGTATGTGCTTTGTGAAAGACCTATGAGGCGTCTCGATCTATCTCTATAGATCTTGATGCCTAATATATAAGCAGCTTCTCCAAGGTCCTTCATTGAAAAACACTTATTCAAGTAGGCCTTAATGCTGTCCAAGAATTCTATATCATTTCCCATCAAAAGTATGTCATCTACATATAATATGAGAAATGCTACAGAGCTCCCACTCACTTTCTTGTAAACGCAGGCTTCTCCATAAGTCTGCATAAACCCAAACGCTTTGATCATCTCATCAAAGCGAATGTTCCAACTCCGAGATGCTTGCACCAGCCCATAAATGGATCGCTGGAGCTTGCATACTTTGTTAGCATTCTTAGGATCGACAAAACCCTCCGGCTGCATCATATACAGTTCTTCCTTAAGATGCCCGTTAAGGAATGCCGTTTTGACGTCCATCTGCCATATCTCATAATCATAGTATGCGGCAATTGCTAACATGATTCGGACGGACTTAAGCTTCGCTACGGGAGAGAAAGTCTCATCGTAGTCAATCCCTTGAACTTGCCGATAACCCTTAGCGACAAGTCGAGCTTTATAGATGGTGACATTACCATCCGCGTCCGTCTTCTTCTTAAAGATCCATTTGTTTTCTATCGCTCGCCGATCATCGGGCAAGTCAGTCAAAGTCCATACTTTGTTTTCATACATGGATTCTATCTCGGATTTCATGGCTTCTAGCCATTTGTTGGAATCTGGGCCCGCCATCGCTTCTTCATAGTTCGAAGGTTCACCGTTGTCTAACAACATGATTTCCAGGACAGGGTTGCCGTACCACTCTGGTGCGGAACGTGTCCTTGTGGACCTACGAAGTTCAGTAGCAACTTGATCCGAAGTACCTTGATCATCATCATTATTTTCCTCTTCAGTTGGTGTAGGCATCACAGGAACATTTTCCTGAGCTGCACTACTTTCCCGTTCAAGAGGTAGTACTTCATCGAGTTCTACTTTCCTCCCACTTACTTCTTTCGAGAGAAACTCTTTTCCAGAAAGGATCCGTTCTTGGCAACAAAGATCTTGCCCTCGGATCTTAAGTAGAAGGTATACCCAATGGTTTCTTTAGGGTATCCTATGAAGACGCATTTTTCCGACTTGGGTTCGAGCTTTTCAGGTTGAAGTTTCTTGACATAAGCATCGCATCCCCAAACTTTTAGAAACGACAGCTTAGGTTTCTTCCCAAACCATAATTCATACGGTGTCGTCTCAACGGATTTAGACGGTGCCCTATTTAAAGTGAATGTAGCTGTCTCTAGAGCGTATCCCCAAAATGATAGTGGTAAATCGGTAAGAGACATCATAGATCGCACCATATCCAATAGAGTGCGATTACGACGTTCGGACACACCGTTTCGCTGAGGTGTTCCAGGCGGCGTGAGTTGTGAAACGATTCCACATTTTCTTAAGTGTGTACCAAATTCGTGACTTAAATATTCTCCTCCACGATCCGATCGTAAGAATTTTATCTTTCGGTCACGTTGATTCTCTACTTCATTCTGAAATTCCTTGAACTTTTCAAAGGTCTCATACTTGTGTTTCATCAAGTAGACATACCCATATCTACTCAAGTCATCTGTGAGAGTGAGAACATAACGATATCCTCCGCGAGCCTCAACACTCATTGGACCGCACACATCGGTATGTATGATTTCCAACAAGTTGGTTGCTCGCTCCATTGTTCCGGAGAACGGAGTCTTGGTCATTTTGCCCATGAGGCATGGTTCGCATGTGTCAAATGATTCATAATCGAGAGACTCTAAAAGTCCATCAGCATGGAGCTTCTTCATGCGCTTGACACCAATGTGACCAAGGCGGCAGTGCCACAAGTATGTGGGACTATCGTTATCAACTTTACATCTTTTGGTATTCACGCTATGAATATGTGTAACACTACGTTCGAGATTCATTAAGAATAAACCATTGACCATCGGGGCATGACCATAAAACATATCTCTCATATAAATAGAACAACCATTATTCTCGGATTTAAATGAGTAGCCATCTCGTATCAAACGAGATCCAGATACAATGTTCATGCTCAAACTTGGCACCAAATAACAATTATTAAGGTTCAAAACTAATCCCGTAGGTAAATGTAGAGGTAGCGTGCCGACGGCGATCACATCGACTCTGGAACCATTCCCGACGCGCATCGTCACCTCGTCCTTCGCCAGTCTCCGCTTATTCCGCAGCTCCTGCTGTGAGTTACAAATATGAGCAACGGCACCGGTATCAAATACCCAGGAGTTACTACGAGTACTGGTAAGGTACACATCAATTACATGTATATCAAATATACCTTTGGTGTTGCCGGCCTTCTTATCCGCTAAGTATTTGGGGCAGTTCCGCTTCCAGTGACCCTTCCCCTTGCAATAAAAGCACTCAGTCTCAGGCTTGGGTCCATTCTTTGACTTCTTCCCGGCAACTGGCTTACCGGGCGCGGCAACATCTTTGCCGTCCTTCTTGAAGTTCTTCTTACCCTTGCCCTTCTTGAACTTAGTGGTCTTATTGACCATCAACACTTGATGTTCTTTCTTGATTTCAACCTCTGCTGACTTCAGCATTGAAAATACTTCAGGAATGGTCTTCACCATCCCCTGCATATTGTAGTTCATCACAAAGCTCTTGTAGCTTGGTGGGAGCGACTGAAGGATTCTGTCAATGACCGCCTCATCCGGGAGGTTAATGTCCAGCTGGGACAGGCGGTTGTGCAACCCAGACATTTTGAGTATGTGCTCACTGACAGAACTATTTTCCTCCATCTTACAACTATAGAACTTGTCGGAGACTTCATATCTCTCGACCCGGGCATGAGCTTGGAAAACTAGTTTCAGCTCCTCGAACATCTCATATGCTCCGTGTTGCTCAAAACGCTTTTGGAGCCCCGGTTCTAAGCTGTAAAGCATGCCGCACTGAACGAGGGAGTAATCATCAGCACGAGACTGCCAAGCATTCATAATGTCTTGGTTCTCTGGGACGGGAGCGTCACCTAGCGGTCCTTCTAGGACATATTGTTTCCTGGCAGCTATGAGGATGATCCTCAGGTTCCGGACCCAGTCCGTATAGTTGCTGCCATCATCTTTCAGCTTGGTTTTCTCTAGGAACGCGTTGAAGTTCATGTTGACATGAGCGTTGGCCATTTGATCTACAAGACATATTTTGCAAAGGTTTTAGACTAAGTTCATGATAATTAAGTTCATCTAATCAAATTATTATAATGAACTCCCACTCAGATTAGACATCCCTCTAGTCATCTAAGTGTTACACGATCCGAGTCGACTAGGCCGTGTCCGATCATCACGTGAGACGGACTAGTCATCGTCGGTGAACATTCTCATGTTGATCGTATCTTCCATACGACTCGTGTTCGACCTTTCGGTCTCCGTGTTCCGAGGCCATGTCTGTACATGCTAGGCTCGTCAAGTTAACCCTAAGTGTTTTGCATGTGTAAAACTGTCTTACACCCGTTGTATGTGAACGTAAGGATCTATCACACCCGATCATCACGTGGTGCTTCGAAACGACGAACTTTAGCAACGGTGCACAGTTAGGGGAGAACACTTCTTGAAATTTTTGTAAGGGATCATCTTATTTACTACCGTCGTTCTAAGTAAACAAGATGCATAAACATAATAAACATCACATGCAATTATATAATAGTGACATGATATGGCCAATATCATATAGCTCCTTCGATCTCCATCTTCGGGGCTCCATGATCATCTTCGTCACCGGCATGACACCATGATCTCCATCATGATCTCCATCGTGTCTTCATGAAGTTGTCACGCCAACGACTACTTCTACTTCTATGGCTAACGCGTTTAGCAATAAAGTAAAGTAATTTACATGGCGTTCTTCAATGACACGCAGGTCATACAAAAATAAAGACAACTCCTATGGCTCCTGCCGGTTGTCATACTCATCGACATGCAAGTCGTGATTCCTATTACAAGAACATGATCTCATACATCACAATATATCATTCATCATTCATCACAACTTCTGGCCATATCACATCACATGACAATTGCTGCAAAAACAAGTTAGACGTCCTCTAATTGTTGTTGCATCTTTTACGTGGCTGCAATTGGGTTCTAGCAAGAACGTTTTCTTACCTACGAATAACCACAACGTGATCTTGTCAACTTCTATTTACCCTTCATAAGGACCCTTTTCATCGAATCCGCTTCAACTAAAGTGGGAGAGACAGACACCCGCCAGCCACCTTATGCAACTAGTGCATGTTAGTCGGTGGAACCGGTCTCACGTAAGCGTACGTGTAAGGTTGGTCCGGGCCGCTTCATCCCACAATACCGCTGAAGCAAGATAAGACTAGTAGCGGCAAGCAAGTTGACAAGATCTACGCCCACAACAAAATTGTGTTCTACTCGTGCAATAGAGAACTACGCATAGACCTAGCTCATGATGCCACTGTTGGGGAACGTTGCAGAAAATTAAAATTTTTCCTACGGTTTCACCAAGATCCATCTATGAGTTCATCTAAGCAACGAGTCAAGGGAGTGAGTTTGCATCTACATACCACTTGTAGATCGCGTACGGAAGCGTTAGATGGAGCGGTGATGATGGAGTCGTACTCGCCGTGATTCAGATCACCGGAGATCCTAGCGCCGAACGGACGGCACCTCCGCGTTCAACACACGTACGGTGCGTGTGACGTCTCCTCCTTCTTGATCCAGCAAGGGGGAAGGAGAGGTTGATGATGATGGCTCCAGCAGCAGCACAACGGCGTGGTGGTGGTGGAACAGCAGCACTCCGGCAGGGCTTCGCCAAGCACGCGACGGAGGAGGAAGAGGTGTAGCAGGGGGAGGGGGCGCCAGGACTTCAGGGTGCGGCTGCCCCTCTCCCCCCTCCCTTTATATAGGCCCCCAGGGGGGGCGCCGGCCCTGGGAGATTCAATCTCCCAAGGGGGCGGCGGCCAAGGGGGGAGGAGTGCCCCCCAAGGCATGTGGTGCGCCCCCCCACCCTAGGGTTTCAACCCTAGGCGCAGGGGGTGGGCCTAGGGGGCGCACCAGCCCACTATGGGCTGGCTCCCCTCCCACTTCAGCCCATGGGGCCCTCCGGGATGGGTGGCCCCACCCGGTGGACCCCCGGGACCCTTCCGGTGGTCCCGGTACAATACCGGGTGACCCCGAAACTTTCCCGATGGCCGAAATACCACTTCCTATATATAATTCTTTACCTCCGGACCATTCCGAAACTCCTCGTGACGTCCGGGATCTCATCCGGGACTCCGAACAACATTCGGTATACTGCATACTCATATTCATACAACCCTAGCGTCACCGAACCTTAAGTGTGTAGACCCTACGGGTTCGGGAGACACGTAGACATGACCGAGACGGCTCTCGGGCAATAACCAACAGCGGGATCTGGATACCCATGTTGGCTCCCACATGCTCCTCGATGATCTCATCGGATGAACCACGATGTCGAGGATTCGAACAACCCCGTATACAATTCCCTTTGTCATTCGGTACGTTACATGCCCGAGACTCGATCGTCGGTATCCCAATACCTCGTTCAGTCTCGTTACCGGCAAGTCACTTTACTCGTACCGTAATGCATGATCCCGTGACCAAACACTTGGTCACTTTGAGCTCATTATGATGATGCATTACCGAGTGGGCCCAGAGATACCTCTCCGTCATACGGAGTGACAAATCCCAGTCTCGATCCGTGTCAACCCAACAGACACTTTCGGAGATACCTGTAGTGCACCTTTATAGTCACCCAGTTACGTTGTGACGTTTGGTACACCCAAAGCACTCCTACGGTATCCGGGAGTTACACGATCTCATGGTCTAAGGAAGAGATACTTGACATTGAAAAAGCTCTAGCAAAACGAACTACACGATCTTGTGCTATGCTTAGGATTGGGTCTTGTCCATCACATCATTCTCCTAATGATGTGATCCCGTTGTCAATGACATCTAATGTCCATAGTCAGGAAACCATGACTATCTGTTGACCAACGAGCCAGTCAACTAGAGGCTCACTAGGGACATGTTATGGTCTATGTATTCACACGTGTATTACGATTTCCGGATAATACAATTATAGCAAGAATAAAAGACAATTATCATGAACAAGGAAATATAATAATAATGCTTTTATTATTGCCTCTAGGGCATATTTCCAACAGTGGCACCTTTAGCATGTCATTGTCTAATGGAAGCAACATTTCCAACGGTTCTACTAACTCATCATCAACTTCCTGAACATTATTCCAAAAAACCAAAGCAAATAATTTTTTCATTATTGAAAAAATGAGATAACTGATGGCAATACAAATATAGACTATCCTAGGCGACAAAGTGTGCATGTCAACGTCTAATGCCAGATGGCACAAGCCATTTATTTTAAGTGGGTTATTTGCATATCAAGGCATTTTATGCACAACTATAAGTTTTATATAGCATTTAGTAGTACCGATGAACAGCAGGAACAAACCACACAAATACATGTAATTTCCTTAATCACAGTGGCTCACCTTCACGTCGCCTGCAAGAGACCCACTAAAATTTGGTTCCAGAAATCAACATGGGTCTACGGCAAAGGAAAATATGCATGTAATTTTGCACAAGATCTTGAATGAAAGATACGATAACATCAAGTTATAGATACTACTATGTATGGCTTAACAACACTAACTACTATATGTCTGAGTATAAAACTAAAACTGAATCACGCCAAATGGCGCAGAGACCCGCTATAGCCATGTTGTCGATGAAAATAGTCTCATTTTGCAAGGGCATACGGCGCATATGGCGTAGAGACAATGAATCCATGTGCACGTTGAAAAAAATCCATGTTTTAGTTGGTTTAGTTGTGGGCATTTGTTAGTAACTCCTGTTTTTACCAAGCACTGGGGTAATAATTCTAAAACTTTTATAACAAGAAATATTTGCATTTGTTAGTAACTTTGGGTTTGAGCAAGCACTCGGGGTAATAATTCTAAAACTTTTACATGAAAAAATAAGGAATACCTATGTTCAAACTATATACTTTAGCATGTGAAACTAATAAAAACCAAGAATTTGCATGATATGATATATAGGCATGGTTTAAAGGTCTTTTGGGGTTTTGCTGTGCTGGATGCTCTATGATGAGTAAAAGAACCGAGTTCTTTATCTCAGAACAAATGCTAAAGATCTCACACGGAGCTCATGTGGCCGACAGACATTTGCTGGGCTGGACCTAGTGAAAAGGGGCTATCAAGGAAAATATGATATATACCAAGTCATTTTTGTTTATGGCTCCGTCTTCTTCCCTTCCATATTGCATCGGTAGGATCTTACATCGACCTGATTAGAGCTGGCAGATATTGGGGTGAGTGAATCACCACCACATCATTTGCTAATTCAGGAGAGCCCAGAACAGGGCGTCTATCATCAACTGAAACCAAGCCTAGTGAGCGTCTATAAGTGAACTTCATGAATGAAAACTTATGTTCAAAAAAATCGCAAAGAAAATTTTGTTTGACTGAAAAGGAAATTTTACACCGGAGAATGTAAATGAAAACATGTAAAGAACACAACACATAGAGTTTGGCAAGGCTACTCGAGCAAAGATTTGACAAACATTTTGGCAAGGCTAATTCTCCGCTTCTATATGATTATCATCTGCTTCTGGGTGATACGTACATAGAATATGCTTCATACCACTCGGAGAGATTCCACTAACGCTTTGGCAAGGCTCCTCGACCAGACAAAGACTCTAGTTTTTAAAGCATGCCTACATAATAGCGCTTTTGTCTTTGGCTGGTTAAAATGAACAACGGTGTCTTCAATAGCGGTTAGAGAAGCTCCATCTGCAGTGTCACTATCAACCTAACACAACAATAAGAAATTCAGGTACATCAAAGAAACATGAGTGCATACAGGAGACAAATGGCAGAAAAGGAGTGTAACCTTGGGATGTTCCTCAGCAGGAACTATAGGCTCAGCTGCCACGTTTATCTTCTTGGTTGTAGTGGAATAAAACACGTCTGACACCATGGGTATTTTAAGGAGATATACTATTAAGAGGGCAAAAGCATGAATCAAAGATTTAGTACAAAAAAGCAAGACGAATTGAAATCAAAAGCCAAGTCCAGACATAGTACCCTGCAGCTGCAGCTGCAGCTTAGCCTCGTTCATTTTTAAGTGGGCATGCATAACTACATACACAAATGTAGAGGGTGAGAAAAAAAATAAGTTGGAGACCAGCAAGTTGTGTGGATTAGCACAGATGCAGAGCATCACAAGAGCATAACAGAAACAAGGAAGGGAGGAAACCATGGTGAACAGACCAAAGATCAACAGTCTTCGATATCGTACAGACTGAAACAAGAAGGATATGTGGTCAGAACTAAAAAAATCATATAGCCTACTCCAACATGACTGAATTGATGGATCCCAAGCGAAAATTTACAAATCTACAACAACACAGCTGGATATCAAGATTCTTAGAACCAATGCGTAGAATGAAAAACCCAAAAAGAATCATACCCTATTCCAAAATGACTGTATACACATATCAAAACTATCAGGACAAACGCCTAAACCATAAGACTAAACAAACAATATGACCCATGAACAAATAAAGAACACCATTAACATGACTCAATATACAAATAGCCATCAATCATGCCAAAAATATAACTCATTTCAACCTCCTCAAAAGACTTCCTAATTGAATAGGAAAATCAAATAGCTATATCTGCCAGATAGCAAAGTTAGAAAAGTAGACCAGACTCAGCTAGCCACTGACAGAGAGAACTTTGAAACCAAGATTTCTTCCCTGTCAGCTCATTCAGAACACGAAGAATAAAACTCTGAAACCAATATGTGTATCTTTCAGTAGCCAGTGGTTCTTTGAGGCATTGTACAAAAAGACATTTTGAGGTGCTTGTCCAGATGTGATTATTTCTCTTCAGTGACAAGTGAATCATATATGTCTTTCATCTAACTCTATGTTTTGTTATCTACAAACTAAAAGGTCGTTCTGTTTAGATACTATCATGCCATGAAACTGAGCGTTTCCACGTGGTAGAACCTCCTCAGGGAATATAAGATTTTTATGAGGCTGATCCTGATCTGCCATCCACGCACTAATACCCTTGTTTAAAAGAATAATTTTGGTGTAGTAAGTCTCAAATTACAACTAATTTCCTTTTTGACATAAATATTGGTGGGGATCGACACGCTAATCAGAAATCAAAGTTGTCAAATGACGAGATACAGTTCAGCGATGTCTTGAAATTTTTCATGGGCATCATCAATATTCACTACTAACTGAAACAACGACGTAGGAAACAAAAAACCTTTTCTCTCACCTAAAATTAATTAATTAATGTAGCAATAACATACATGCAACAAGCCAACAACCACTCGGCACGCATTTCCCAGAGCTAGCAACACTAACAAATAAGACGCTCAGACATACCTGTGCCAAGCTTCCGGCAGAGAATTCCTTCCTTCACTGAAGGAAATATGCCGTTGCCATCACCAAAAAAACCGGGACATGCACCTTTTTCCTCCTTAGTGAACATCACCCAACCTCATCCCATTTGCCGACCTCCTTGATCTTCACCTCTACCAGGGATGCAACTCCCCTTATACCTGATGATGAGAGGAGGTTAGAAAATGATGGGCGCATAGAGGAGATAAAGACAAATCTTGGCAACATATATCAAGCAGAACAAAACAAGCAAGCTCACATTACTTCCAACTTATGTTGTGTAACCGGGTCATGAGATTTCGTTATTCAGATTCAGGCCAAACACCGATAGAGTGGTACTGGAATGTTCTACTTGCGGATGACCTTTACCAGTATTAGAATACAAAATTTCAGCAAGTAGTTTAACAGGATACCCTTACAATTGCTAAGTAAGGTAAATAAACATGGCTTACATAGATCATTCTTCCCCTGCCAGCCTTCTGGGATTTTCGTCGAACACCTTGTAGGCGTACAGAAATAAAATCTGCACAAGCGCAGATGATCCACGAAAGTTACTAACAAATGCAAACATAACTTCATCATCTAATAATAGGAGATTACATAGATAAATAATTATAAAAGAGATTGATAAGAAATGCAAATCAATTCGTCTCTTTCTTTTTTCACTAAGCAAATAACACCAGGATAATCTTCAGCGAGAAGAGCACACAACAATCATGCCTCAATTGATAAATAATAAAAATACAACAATCAGAATTTATAAAAAAATCTTGACTCCAAAGAGCATTGTATCGTACCTTCTGAATATAAGCCAAGAAAAATAACATGGGCTCTTTAACCTGCCCCACAAAAAATGCACTATAATTTTAACAGATTGGTTGAAAGAAGAAGCCAAGTAACCTGAAACACAAATACGAGGTCACCTACCAATTTTCTACAAAAGAGAGACGAACATTCACACGAGAGAGAGTTGGTCACCTTGTTCTTCACCAAATCTTCTATTGGATTCTTCGGTTAAATCTTCTTTCTGAGATCTAGAAGATTGTGGTCTTTAGATAAATTGTATATCAGGAAATCAAGACCAATGACAAGAAATAAACAGGTAAAGAGATAATCTAAAACCGTTCTTCCACACGAGCACCCCCTCTTCTCTGCCCTTCAATAGGAGCTGCAGGTCACCGCCTCCATCTCCCTCACCCCTGCATATCACCGCCTCTTGCCCTCCCTCGACATCCGGTCCACGGAGCAAGGGACGAAGGATGGAGGCGTATCAAGGGTCTGATGGTAAGTGTAGCGTGAGAAATGAACATGTCAAGCAAGGCTAGTGACAAGAAAGTGGATCCAGTAGTAACTTACTTCTCACACTCCGCAAGCCCATAAACCAACTTGAAGAGGGGTGTCCATCTTCTATCAGACTGACATGCATAACTGAACGAGAACCAGTTTTTCCACAAGCAAGCTGAATAAGAAAACATAATGCCATGTTAATGGAAGGAAATGAAAACACAGAAGATAACAGACAACTGGAACTTGATACACTGAACACTCATACAAATGTAAAAAGGACAGAGAAAACTTCATTTCAAACATAAGACCTGTATATATGGAGCTACTAAAAAAACCATATATCGGTACATGCCTCAAGCCGTGAACTATTCTAGTTGCAACTGCGCCAAGTATATCAATAATATTCTCTAATGTTTCTACCTTTGTCCCATGTAAAACATAGTACAATGTTAAGCATGGAAGTGCCAAAAAGAAAAGAGAAGTATATACTATAACAACAAAACATGCACAAGATGACTTCTTCGTCTTCTGTGGTGCTTACCAAGAAAATGTCAGACTTACAATAGTGGGCAAGCTTCTTTTAGATACAAATATGCAAAACAAGTATCTTTATCTGAAAGCAACCACACAGTTCATTTGTTGGATGCAATCAGTGGTAAAAGAAAAAATAATGTTAGTAAATTAGAACTGCACACACACCTCCAATAGTATTTTGGCCTGTGTAGGATGCAAGTGTGCGTTTACATCCAGGAATTTAAGCATCTGCCCAGGGCAATCCCGACCCTCTTCTTAACAACCCCAGGCTGCTGAAGAAACCTGCAAAATCATCCAAACCAACAAGCACAAAACTGAATCCTTACATGTACATGTCATCTGAAATTTCCATTTTTATTCAAGCTACATTTAGAGGCTGCTTTTTAGTTACAGAAAGTTGGGAGACACATAATCAAAGCAAGCCCGCAGATAGTGATAGATGAGGCAGAACAACTACTATAGTGAAAGTATCCAAGCAATCAACCAATGATAGAAATACCATGCAAATCTTATCCAAAAACAGAAACAATAGAAGTTATTAGCACTCTGCCGCAGAAATCAAATAGGGGAGGTATTGACCTGAGGTTTCCATTATCAATTTGTGTGTTGATGCCATGGACGATAGAAGATCGGCTACGAAGCTGAGGCACAATCAATGGTACCTATGACATCCAGGAATCAAAATCATTAGTTTTCCAAAAATGAAGTATGGAGGCGGGGAGGATAGGAGCACACTGCCACAGATAACCACATAATCGCCCTGCAAATGCTTGTCGTCGGCATAAGAATATACTGCCACCAAAAGTCCCAAAGCCAACCATTCCAGGACAAACCTCAACATTTGCAGAGTGGTCAAGTACAAAATAATTAGTTCTCTAGCACATATATCTTGAGCAGAACTCTTAATCTGAATCATTTGAGGCAATTATCATTCTATATAACCAGCCTAATTAATCCCCCATGCAAAAAAAACTGTACTCTTAGCAACAAAAAAAGCAGATAATGGAATAGGAAAAACACTAAAATGTCTACTTCCAGATTCTTTTTTTTTTTGCGGGTTACTTCCAGATTCATGAGCGTGCAAGCACTATGGAGTAAAATTGAACAAACAAATCTAAAATACATGGGATGAGAAGGAGGAGGTGAAGGAGCAGGAAGATAGGGAGGAGCTCACATAGGGAGGTGCCACCAGGGGAGAGGGAGACGGCGGTGTGCCCTCACGATGACCTTTTTCGCTGACCTTCGCTATCCCAGCAGTGACGGCACGCAGGTGGATCGGCCGCTTCTCGTTGATGGATGCAACCTCGTCCTCCCTGGCCCTGGCCGCCGCCGCCCCGCCCGCGGCCGCTGCATAGGCCCTCTCCGCGCCCGCCCCGGCCGCCGCCGGCCGGCTTTCTTGGCCCTCCCCTGCTCCTCTAACCCCACCGCTAGCTTCTTGGCCCTCCTGGCTGCTCCACCCCCACCGCCGGCTTCTTGCCCCCCCGGCCGCTCCACCCCCACCGCGGGCTTCTTGTCCCTCCCCTGCTTCTCTACCCCCGGTTTGAAGACCCGGCCATCCATGCAAGAGCCCCCCTCGTCGGCGCCAGCGGGAAGGAGGATGGAGGAGGAAGGGGGAGAAGGGATGCGGCGGCCGGCGGCTATCCGGACGAGCAGGAAGGAGGGAGGAGGTGCGGCGCTGTCGAGGGAGGGAGGGAGGAGGCGTGTGGCGGCTAGGGTTGGTGCGGGTGTGGGCTCTAGCGCAGCCCCCGCGACCAGGATTGGGAGCGGAGCGCGCGCGGGGATTGGGCGAAAGCCTTTTCCACCCGAGATCGATCCACCCAGAACACGAGCCCACCAGTCATTGGGCACGAGAACTTACTACGTGGTCAAAACCACCAGTGAGAGCAACGAGCATCTAACGGCCCAAACAAAGTCATAGACCAGATTGACCACGATCCAACGGCCAACGAAGACTGAAATCGGGGGAGCCTCCTAGAGCTGAGTTGGCTAGTTTCTGTTTTGTTTTAAATATCCTCTTTCTTTCTTTTTTATGGCCCTAAAAAGATTCAATTGTGACTTGACTACACAATCTTGACGCGCTCTGCGTGCTCATTATACCGAGGGGGTCTTATACAAAAGCTTAATATAATTATCTTTCGGGCTTTATGGCCACTACATATGTGTCACTTCTGCATATGTACCTTTTTTCGCCATTATATGCATTGATATGACTTAAGTTTTGGCCAAGCTGGGTTGCATGGCTCCTGTGTGTATGTCCTACGTTCCCGTTAGTTCGGCTAGGGCATAAGGGGAGCACCTCTGCGATTGTTACTGCCGGGTCAGCCGGACGTGTACCTCAGACTGGGTGAAGCCAAAAGCTAGCGTTCTTAAGGGAATATTCGGTCGGTGAACAAAATATGTTCTTTACCTATTTACAATCTAAACCCCCAGATGTTTTATATCCTGCGTCTCTGCTCGCAGTTCGGACATGCACATTAATGCATGTGTACCCAGGGAAAGGAACCCTTAACGGAACTATTCTCCCTAGAAGATGTTTCTTACTATGCATGTAATATAACATAACTAGTTGGGCACTTGTCTATTCAAGGACTTATGACCCCTACGCCTGGTTTCCACGCGTACCCCGGTTTACATAACTGAGCAGGTATTCGAATACACTTCGGACTGTCGGGTCCGGAGGTTGAAGCGAAAATGCTCGCCATGACAAATGATTTACAATCCGGCTAGGGACAAAATATGTCAATTGAAGTACACAGTCACTTAGACTGGCTAAGTTCTTCTTCTATACCATCCAACAGGCTGTCTAGCCTACAATCCTATTGGAAATACTTTACGGCTAATCCTACCTGGTCATATACCAGACTAACAGGAATCTCTTTCCCATCTGACCCTACAGGTCCGACCTGGGCCATGTGATTCGGATCAACTTTGGTGCATTGCGTCTTCACCATGGCCCAGGCTTCCCTCGCACCTTGTCGGCAGGCCGATATTTTCCATAATCGGAAGCGCCTCCACGCTCCCTTGAGCATCTCCACAAGCTCCCACATGCCTCCTGGCAGGGAGGCAGATGGCCACAAGGCCTGGGCAATACCCTGCATCACCTACCGAACTTGTTCGTGCAGTTGTGAAAGTTCTTGCAGAAGATTGCCTGCGGAGCCAGTCATTTCCTCTTCGGGACGACCTGTCAGCATACCTACAGACATAACTCTGTTAGCCCGTTTCTTCGCCGAGATGTATAAAAGTTCGTTCGAGCACTTACTAAAAATGTCGTGTCGAAGCCTCTTATTCTCCTTCACGGAGTCAGCAAGCTGGGCCCGAACATCTTCTAATTCAACGCCAGCCGGGTATTGGCATCTTGGAGATCATTTTTCTCTCGCCTAACCCGTGTAAGCACACGCTCGCCAGCCTCTAGCTGTCGTTGAGCATGTTGCTCATCTTCTTGTACGATCTCCGGGTCCACTCCGGGATTGTCTGCAAAACCTATTGTTAGCTTTGCAAGCATGCCGAATACTAACTGGTACACGAAATTACATTCTTTTTGATCAAGACAAGTATTACCAGGTGAGGCCTTCTTGGATTCCTCCATTCCGGCAACTGCGGCCCTTAGCTGGGCTTTGCACTCCTCTAGCTCTTGAGACAAATGGGTGTTCTTCTCTATAAGAACCTATTCATACAATGATCCTTAAATCAGTTGTGCCAACTATTTCAAGTCAAAGGGCTACTGATATACATAATTATCATATTTTTCTTACCCGCATATCCTTTAAATACAGGTTTGTGGCTCCAGCAAGCCCACCTTGAGCAGCTCGGATGTACGCATCTCGCGAGTTGAAGGCATTGAACGCCTGTTCGGAGAAATTAGGGTCGCAGAGTACGGCCTGTCGACGCCTGTGATTCATAGCGCTCTCCACTTCAGAATTTGTAGCGGATATTCTATCCGCATCCTCTGTAGGATGACCGTCCGGTGTTTACTCCATGTCAGCCTCCTCCCTTGAGTCCAGCTCTGGAGTCCGGCTGGTGGTGGCGTGGCCGGCAGGATCTCCGGACATAGTTCGGCGGGTGCTTTTTCTGCCAGGGGACAAGGGACATTGTTATATTTTAAAAGACGATAATCACGGAGCAGGTTTTAAGTCATACCTCTACGACGGCGTCTCGGTCCTGCGACCTCCTTTTAAACCTACCTGGCTTGGGCGCCCTTTGTTGGTGAGCTGCCGCAGGTTCGGCACAGCGCCCCGATGGCCTTCCCTATAAAGCGCAATACGTGTGCGGAGGGTAAGGCGTAAAGAAGGGATCCTTCTCGGAAGTTAGGACTTCGGTTTTACTTACATGTGATGCTGGGAGTAGGCCAGGATAGTCGGTTATGATGGCCACGAAGGCACCGTCGCAACTTGCCTGGTAAAACATCATGTCGACGAGCTCCACAGATACGTCCGGATCTTCTTCAAGTCCGGGGTCGAGGGCCCGATTGTGGTCCTCTGGCTGTGGAGGCGGGCTGTGGACCTCCCTCACTGCTTTTCACAGTTCCTGCTATGAATTAGCAAGGTAAACCTTCATGTTGAAAGAATGCGGGAAGGAATGGAGTTGAGTAAAATATAGCAGCTCACCCAGCTTGGGGGGTTGTACATGGAAAACCCATCCCATGGCTTAACGCAGATGAACTCCTCTTCTTCTCCTTTATACAAATGGTGGAGTCCGGACCTTTCCTACCGCAGCGGGTGGCATCGTCCTCTCCATTGAAGTGCCACATGGGGCGCCCCCGATACTGAAGTGGATGCACCCCCCGCATTATGCATATTGACATAACCTCGATTATTGTCAATACAGATTTGTCCAGCGTTTTATCCTGCCCATCAGACAAAGGACCTCTTTGTTATCTTCCTCCTGGGGGCTCCGGGGGCGCCAGCTGCGGCGTTTCCTCAATGGGGCATTGGTAAACTCAGGAAGAACCATCCGGATAGGGTCCGGAAGGGGGACGTCCTCTAAATAAAACTACTCCGAAGGCCAGTCTTCGAACGTCTTCTTTGGAGTGCCGGACAAGTATCCGGTCCTGGTGATGTGCCATATTTCGGCTCCGCCCACTTGATATATTGATCCCTCCTGATTGCGGGGGACGAGGCAGAATAACCTCTTCCATAGCTCGGAATGAGCTTCGCAGCCCAGAAGTAGCTCAAAAAGGGCTACATAACCTGCGATGTGCAGTATGGAGGCAGGAGTGAAGTTATGCAGATGGAGGCCGTAATACTCCAGGAGCCCGCAGAGGAACAGATGGATTGGAAATCCGAGGCCCCTCAGCAAGTAAGGGACAAGGCATACTCGCTCCCCCTGGATGGGTTGGGGAAACTCTCTACTTGTTCCCCGCCATCATAAGTGGCTAGTCCGGCCTCGGACGGGGACGAGATAAGTAGGCGGGAGAAACACCTGGGTCTGCAAATCCACCAACCGGTTGTGGGATACGGAGCACTTCACCCAATCACCTGGCTTAGCATTGTGGGAGCGAGAGGAGGAGCTGTGGGGGCAGGCCATGATGGGATAGTTTTTTCGGGCGCGCTCTGATGAATCCTCGCTTGGGGAAGATGGTGTGATTTGGATCTGAGGATCCCCGTCTCTTTAATGGACAATTTACTAGCATGGTTAGGGTGGCAAATGTAAAAATGACCCGACTTCTCGCATTCGCTCGACAGGTGGAGACTGCCATTATTAAAGTACAGAAGCCGAGGTGTGCAACATTAATGGGAAGCCGGACACTGCTCATTACAACAGGTACTCAGGGATTTGGAGAAGAACCCACCTTGCAATGTCGAAGACAATCCGCACGCCAGACTCATCGTCATTGAAGCCTGGTTCAGGAGCTACTGAGGGAGTCTTGATTAGGGGGTCCTCGGACAGCCGGACTATGTACTTGTGACGGACTATTGGACTATGAAGATACAAGATTGAAGACTTCATCCCGTGTCCGGGTGGGACTCTCCTTTGCGTGGAAGGCAAGCTTGGCAATTTGGATATGTAGATTTCCTTCTTCGTAACCGACTCTGTGTAACCCTAGCCCCCTCCGGTGTCTATATAAACCGGAGGGTTTAGTCCGTAGGACAAGAACAATCATACTCATAGGCTAGCTTCTAGGGTTTAGCCTCTATGATCTCGTGGTAGATCGACTCTTACAATACTCATATCATCAAGATCAATCAAGCAGGAAGTAGGGTATGACCTCCATAGAGAGGGCCCAAACCTGGGTAAACATTGTGTCCCCCACCTCCTGTTACCATTAGCCTTAGACCACAGTTCGGGACCCCCTACCCGAGATCCGCTAGTTTTGACACCGACACCCATGGCCGCGGCCCCGGCTGGCCGCGCCCAGGTCCGACGCCCGTCGTCTACCCCATCGCCCATGCCCGCACCCGTTAGCCCGTTAGGCCCTGGGCCTATGATAGATGGGGCCCATGCCCAAGTAGTTAAGAAAAGAGAAAACGAAGTAAAAATTAGTTAAAAATAATAAACTATTAATTAATTAATTAACTAACGATTTGATTAACTTAATTAATGCTGACAATTAACTTGCTAATTACATGTTAATTAAGCTATGACAATGACAGCGGGACCCACATGTAAGTTTGACCTAGTCAACAGCCTTGTTGACTGCTGACATCATCCTGATGTCATAACCCTATTTTCCATTTTATTTAAAACTACTAATTTCGGATTATTAATAAAACTTTGAAAAATTAATAGAAAATAAACCGTAGCTTGGATCGCAAAACTTTGTACATGAAAGTTGCTCAGAATGACAAGACGAATCCAAATACGCGGTTTGTTCATCCGCCACATGTCCCTAGCATAACAAACATCAAACCTTTCCCTCCGGTTCATCTGTTTGACAAACGTCCGGAACCGGGAAAACTTTCCTGGATGTTTTCCCCCTTCGCCAGTATCATATAGCCTTGCGTTAGGTCGCCTGTAGCATCGCTTATTGCCATGTTATGCTTTGTGATGCATGTGTTTGCTTTATATTTACTGTTTCTCCCCCCTCTTCTCTCTGGTAGACTCCGGGATGGCTGCTGATGCCGCTATGATCGACTACGTCAACGATGACCCCTCCTTCTTGTCTGAGCAACCAGGCAAGCCACCCCTTTGATCATCTTGATATCGCCCATTCCATTCTCTCATGCTTGCATTAGATTTTGCTGCTGTATTTGATTGCTCCTATTATGATGCATAGCCTACTTTTGTAACCTTCTTATTGTTACTTACCTGCTTATCCTAAACTGCTTAGTATAGGTTGGTTAGTGATCCATCAGTGACCCCCACTTTGTCCTTGTTGCCCTTGCTTTATCTTTGACGACTCGATCAAGGTGATCGATGACCAGAGCCCGACACCTCACATCACATCACACCCCTTCAGCTTTCTCGACTCTGCAGAGCTACTATCGAGTGCCGAAGGTGATCGCTCATAACGCACTCCTGATGATAATTCTGTAGTGTAGCTATTCGGTCGTCGTCAATGAGGGTGGTTCCTCTTTCACCATTCCTGATACGGCTGTCGTGCAACACCTGATGTGTGAAACTCGAGGGTGGATCCTCTTATGTTCACCTTGATGATTACATCGAGTGGAATCCTCCGTGGGTGATTCCTCGGGTTTTCCCCTTGATATTTGGACACACGGTTACCTTGACTTTACTAGAGATCATTGTTGAAGTCAGGACAACCCTAAGGGGTACCCGCGAGTTGATGTGAAAGTCGGGCGGGCCCGTTGAGCACCCGCGAGTTTTCTACATGGCACGACCGGGCAGTCTGGGCCCTTGCCGTAAGTCCACCAGACGGGGCGATGGGGTCACATTATGGTGAGTCTCTGCTCGTCTCCGCAAGCCCCCAATGCACTTATAGGTCTGGGTATTTGTTCTGAGTTGGCCTCTGGCCTTTACGCACTAACCACCACGTGAGAATAGATATGGGCCTCGATGTCGTAGTATCAACTGAAGCTTTGTCAGACGTCCAGTTCAGCATTGTGGCACGGTCGGATCATGCTGGCCATCTAAGGCGGTGCTGGTATCCACCCTGCACAAAACGACCCGGAGTGCTGCGGGCGATGGGCCCAAGACCCAGGAGTGCATAGGATGTAGACCGGTGGGGACCTCTCTGTTGAGCCTAGGTAGGGTTGCGACGTGTTGATCTTCCGAGGCCGGGCATTGACCCCAGAAAGGTGTGTCCGGCTAGAGTGATCGAGCGTGTTGGGTAACGTGGTGCACCCCTGCACAGAAGTTATATATTCGAATACTGTGTCCACGGTAATGGACGTTCAGACTTGTATCCGGATCTTATATAACTAGAAATGGATACATGAGATATGTGATGGATATGTGGCTCCGAGCTTGCTTTCCCGCAGGGAGTCGGGGAAGGATCTCTGGGCGTTGATGTTACAACATGCTTGTTAAATATTAAAATGTTACTCTTTACTCTTCTACATGCTGCAAGATGCTTGGAGCTGCTTGAAGATGCTAGTCTTCGATAGGCTGGGCCTTCCCCCTCTATTATGGCATTATGTAGTTCAGTCCACAGATACAAATGTTCCATTTGATACCAGTGCATACTTAGTATGGATCTGATGCTTGCGAGTACTTTGGATGAGTACTCACGGTTGCTTTGCTACCCGTTTTCCCTATTCTTTCTTCTTTCCGGTTATTGCAACCAGATGGTGGATCCCTGGAGCTAGATGACACCGCCTATGGATGCTACTATGTGAAGATCGCCGACGTCCAGGAGTAGTTAGGAGGTCCCAGGCAAGAGGCCTTGCCTCTTCGATCGTGTTGCTTTGGTGTTAGCCCTCTTAAGGCAGTCTTGTTTAACTTATGTTTGTACTCAGACATTGTTGCTTCCGCTGACTCTTGTGTATCGAGCTATGTATTCGAGCCCTCGAGGCCCTTGGCTTGTAATATAAAGCTTGTATTATTTTGATTTGTGTCTAGAGTTGTGTTGTGATATCTTCCCGTGAGTCCCCGATCTTGATCGTACACATTTACATGTATGATTAGTGTATGATTGAACCGGGGGCGCCACAAGTTGGTATCTGAGCCGACTGCCTGTAGGAATCCCCTTTTCCAACTCCTTGGCCGAAGTTGAGTCTAGTCTTTGAAAAACGGATTTACTGACATGGATGTGTGGCTTACGGGCCCACGTCGCTAATTGGGTGGTATTAGGATCTTTTACTCCGCGTCTATACTCTGGGAATCTGATCTCTATTCTATTCGAGTTAAACGATTTTGCTAACAACTCTAGGTTCTCGTAAATACTTCTCCCGGAGAGCCCCTCACTCCAGACGATTGCTTGGTGCACCAGAAGATTCTGAAGATAATCTCTAATGTTTTCCCCAGACCCTTGTGCCCTTTGCCACTGCGTTCCCTACCACCGATAAATCCTTATGGGTAACTACCTACATTGTCGTTCATACCTTCATCCCCAGTTGCTCTTGTTATTACAAGATGCCCTGAAAAACTATTTGATCTTCCGAAAATGCTCAGTAGCCTATTACTCTTGTTCCTCCTTATCTGCTTGCATTATGGTTACTTCCATATGTCTAAGAATACTCATTAGCATCCTTTGTCATCGTAATTTCGAGCATTTGATTCGATAAGTTTGCGAATGCTCACGATCATCGGTCCTAATTAGAATTCTTCCCTTGGCTCAGACGTCAGTCCGGACATGAGCTGGTGTTCGACAAATCAAACCTTGTTTGATTGTCTATCAATGTCTATAAAACGTACTTGTCTTTGATCATAGCCTATACTTCTGATTCCCCGATTTGGAAACCATAATTCCTTTGCATTTGAGCTTTGAATTTGTCAGTTGTTTCTATAACCTGACCTCCTTGCATTCTTTCTTCTTCTGTTTGAGTACCGATACTCACATCAGATCCATTGTGGACCTCCAGGTCCTTTGTTGGGTTTTATCTGACAATGTCTTCCATTTAAAATAACCTTGTGAGCTTTTCCTCGAATACAAAATGCCTTTCGTAAATGGTATCCCTCGCTCTTGTCAACCATACTCTTCTTTTGGGCTTGAGTTATTTACTCGTGAAGTTTGTGGTATAGGTTCCTAAGATGCCCCTATGGGTTGAACTTACGCCTCCCCTAATCCGCTTGAACCCGAGAGTCTTCATGAGTCTTACTCTTCTGGTGTTTTGCCAGATAAAATATCAACACTACAACTTCATCGAAAGCGAGAAGTGAATGAAAGGTTATGCATTGAAGAAGTGGGAGTCAACCTTGAACTTTGTGTTCATGCCCATGGAAACGATGTAGATCTTATCATGGGAGATTCTTGTAAAAATAATTATCCCCTTGGTATAGATTCATCTTGTATTTTGTTTTGGTCCTTGGCAACCGTGGTTCCGACCATGACTATGATCCTTCGATTGCATTTCTCGCGCGAGTTAAAGTACTTGTCTTCTTCAGATCATTTCACCTGCCAAGCCTCTACTTTGATCTACCTTCGAGTGTTACCCTCTGGTATCTTGAGAATATCATGGAACTACATCACTTCTTATGACTTTTTCATCAGCTATTATTCTCGCCAATACATATTTTCCACGGGTTCTGAGTTGTTAGACACTCGAGAACACCGGTAATTGATTCAGGTCTCTATTGCTTTGTTTAACCTTTCTTGTAACCTATCATATCTGAGCAGTGATAAATTCCTGGTTATGTAAACACCTCGGTGTACAACTCTGTCAGTAAGGCCTTGTTACTATTGATGATGACATTACGGTAGCCACCGATGGACGAGAACTTTGCCTATTGGTCCGCCTCGTCTTAACGAGCAGGAAAATGGTTCTCTTCGTCCCTCACCCTTGGTACCAGCGTTGTTGCCAACATAACTGACAAGCTATCCTCTGACCCGCCTTGCTATCATGACCGTACAAAATGTTAGCACCCTTCCTTCTTTTAACCCACATGGTGGTCCCATAACCCACAGTTCCACAGGATCGAAACCTGACTCTCCTGTACAACCTTAACTCTGAAGTATTCTTTGCACTTGGCTTCGTATGTAAATCACGAGCCACCTTCCTAGTGATCTATTCTGCTATCAGACGCAATACTTATTCCCATTGCTCTGAACCCCTTTCACCCTCTGTTTCAGGCAACGAACGCTTGCCTACCCGCTTGAAGCTTCTTATTGCACTCTCTTACCTTGTTCTCGATGACTTTCTTGAATTTCAACTCAAGAGATGCCTCTATGCCATGTTCACTGAGATAGCCCCCAGGTACCTATCTTTTGTTGAACTCCGTCCTTCCCGAGTCTTCCCCCCTTACTCCACCCACATTAAATCTCGGGACGAGATTTCTTGTAGTGGAGGAGAATTGTGATGCCCGGATAATTAAGCTATAGTAAATCTCTGCTAATGACACCACGTCACCACGGTTACTGTTGATAAACTCACATTGATTCAAATCTCCTTTCAAATTCAAATTTAAAATAAAGTCAAATAAATTATTTCTTCAAGCAGTAAAACTAAAATGTTCAAAGTGTGGAAAATAATCCCTTGATATTTGTCATGTTGGAACCAACCTCTTTTGATTTCTCAAAATGCCCCTGGAAATTGATTTTTGGTCCACAATAAATTAAATGGCCTTTGCAAAATAAATAATTATTTATTTAACTCCAATTGCCTCCAAACTTTATGTGCCACTCCAAAATATTGCGCTGGAATATTGTGCCAAATTTCAAGCCCAACTAAATTCATTTGCTATGGCAACTAAATAGGAAACAGTAGCTAAAATTTGAAAAACAGATTCAAAAATGTGAAAAAGGAAAAGTCCACCTCCCTGCTAGGCCTTGACCCAGATGGCCAACTGGCTCAATAGACCGCCAGACTAGCCCACCTCTCCTCCCCTTATCTCCCACGACCGAAACCCTAAAACCGCTACCCTCCCACTCCTCCTCGGTCTCTCTCCCCTCCCCCGATCCGATCTGGATCGGGATCGGGCGAACTGCCCCCCCCCGACTCCACGCCGGACCGTCCCGTCGCCGGACCTCCTCCCCGTCGCTCGCCGGCCGCCTCACCTTCCTCCTCCTCGCCCTCCTCTCCTTCGCTCGACACCCGCCTGACACCGCGGCCTCGCCTCGTCGTCGACCCGACGCTGTCGCCCGTCGTCACCGCCCTCCCGTCGTCGACAGCCGCTGCCCCGAGCTCCGATGCCTCCCCGACTCCTCCTCGTGCACACTCTAGCACCTCTACAGGTCACCGTCAGCATGCTCCCCTCTTCCCCTTCCCGCTCCTCTGCCTTGGCTTGCGCGTCCCGCATCGCGGTTGCCTGCTCGCCGCCCGGTGCCTCCCGAACGAGTGCATGGCCGCGTCCCGCCTAGCACGCCTGGTGCCCGACCACCACGCCCCACAGCTGCGCCCGGCCACCCTCGCCTTGCCATGGCGCCCTCCTGTGCGCGCCGGCGATGCCGCACGCGCTAACACGCGACCCCGTCCACCATGGCCTCGCCCCACTAATGCTTCTGTTGCCACTGTCGTGCCGGCGCCTTCCCGCTCGCTGGTCGCACCCCTTGTTGACTGCTGACATCATCCTGATGTCATAACCCTGTTTTCCATTTAATTTAAATCTGTTAATTTCGGAATATTAATAAAAATTTGAAAAATAATAGAAAATAAACCGTAGCTCGGATCGCAAAACTTTGTACATGAAAGTTGCTCAAAACGACGAGACAAATCCAAATATGCGGTCTCTTCGTCCGCCACATGTCCCTAGCATAACAAACATCAAACCTTTCCCCTCCGGTTCATCTGTTTGACAGACGTCCGGAATCGGGAAAACTTTCCTGGATGTTTTCCCCCTTCGCCAATATCATTTAGCCTTGCGTTAGGTCACCTCTAGCATCGCTTATTGCCATGTTATGCTTTGTGATGCATGTGTTTGCTTTATATTTACTGTTTCTCCCCCCTCTTCTCTCTGGTAGACCCCGAGACGGCTGCTGATGCCGCTGTGATCGACTACGTCGACGATGACCCCTCCTTCTTGTCTGAGCAACTAGGCAATCCCCCCCCTTTGATCATCCCAATATCACCCATTCCATTCTCTCATGCTTGCATTAGATTTTGCTACTTTATTTGACTGCTCCTATTCTAATGCATAGCCTGGTTGTGTAACCTGCCTATTGTTACTTACCTGCTTATCCTAAACTGCTTAGTATAGGTTGGTTAGTGATCCATCAGTGACCCCCACTTTGTCCTTCTTACCCTTGCTTCATCTTTGATGACTCGATCTACATGATTGATGACCAGAGCCCGACACCTCACATCACATCACGCCCCTTCGGTTTTCTCGACTCTGTAGAGCTACTATCGAGTGCCGAAGGTGATCGCTCATAACGCACTCCTGATGATAATTCTGTAGTGTAGCTCTTCAGTCGTCGTCAATGAGGGTGGTTCCTCTTTCACCATTCCTGATACGGCTGTCGTGCAACACCTGATGTGTGAAACTCGAGGGTGGATCCTCTTATGTTCACCTTGATGATTACATCGAGTGGAATCCTCCATGGGTGATTCCTCGGGTTTTCCCCTTGATATTTGGACACACGTTTACCTTGACTTTACTTGAGATCATTGTTGAAGTCAGGACAGCCATGAGGGGTACCCGCGAGTTGATGTGAAAGTCGGGGCGGGCCCGTTGAGCATCCGCGAGTTTTCTACATGGCACGGCCGGGCAGTCTGGGCCCTTGCCGTAAGTCCACCAGACGGGGCGATGGGGTCACATTATGGTGAGTCTTTGCTCGTCTTCGCAAGCCCCCAATGCACTTATAGGTCTGGGTATTTGTTCTGAGTTGGCCTCTGGCCTTTACGCACTAACCACCACGTGAGAATAGATATGGGCCTCGACATTGCAGTATCAGCCAAAGCTTTGTTAGACATCCAGTTTAGCATTGTGGCACGATCGGATCATGCTGGCCATCTGAGACGGTGTTGGTATCCACCCTGCACACAACGACCCGGAGTGCTGCGGGCGATGGGTCCAAGACCCCAGAGTGCTTGGGATGTAGACTGGTGGGGACCTCTCTGCTGAGCCTAGGTAGGGTTGCGACGTGTTGACCTTCCGAGGATGGGCATTGACCCCAGAAAGGTGTGTCTGGCCAGAGCGATCGAGCGTGTTGGGTAATGTGGTGCACCCCTGCAAGGAAGTTATATATTCAAATACCGTGTCCACGGTAATGGACGCTCAGACTTGTATCCGGATCTTATATAACAAGAAATGGATACATGAGATATGTGATGGATATGTGGCTCTGAGATTGCTTTCCCGCAGGGAGTCGGGGAAGGATCTTTGGGCGTTGATGTTACAACATGCTTGTTAAAATTAAAATGTTACTCTTTACTCTACTACATGCTGCAAGATGCTAGTCTTTGAAGATGCTAGTCTTTGATAGGCTAGGCCTTCCCCCTCTATTCTGGCATTCTGCAGTTCAGTCCATAGATACAAACCTTCCATTTGATACCAGTGCATACTTAGTATAGATCTGATGCTTGCGAGTACTTTGGATGAGTACTCACGGTTGCTTTGCTACCCCTTTTCCCCACTCTTTCTTCTTTCCGGTTATTGCTAGCAGATGGTGGATCCCTGGAGCTAGATGCCACCGCCGATGGATGCTACTATGTGAAGATCGTCGACGTCCAGGAGTAGTTAGGAGGTCCCAGGCAAGAGGCCTTGCCTCTTCGATCGTGTTGCTTTGGTGTTAGCCCTCTTAAGGCAGTCTTGTTTAACTTATGTTTGTACTCAGACATTGTTGCTTCCGCTGACTCTTGTGTATCGAGCTATGTATTCGAGCCCTCGAGGCCCGTGGCTTGTAATATAAAGCTTGTATTATTTTGATTTGTGTCTAGAGTTGTGTTGTGATATCTTCCCGTGAGTCCCTGATCTTGATCGTACACATTTGCGTGTATGATTAGTGTACGATTGAATCGAGGGCGTCATACCTACTCCCTCTCCCTTTCCCCCTTTGCCACTCCGGAAAAGGAAAGAGGAATCCTACTAGGACTAGGAGTCCTAGTAGGACTCCCCCCATGGCGCGCCCGTCTAGGCCGGCCACCTCCTCCCCTCCTCCTTTATATACGGTGTCGGGGGCACCCCAAAGACACAACAATTATTCACTTAGCCGTGTGTGGTGCCCCCCTCCACTGTTTACTCCTCTGATAGTATCATCATAGTGTTTAGGAGAAGCCTTGCGCGGATCACATCACCAACACCGTCATCACGCCGTCGTGCTAACGGAACTCATCGACTCCATCGACACTATGCTGGATCAAGAGATCGAGGGATGTCATCGACCTGAACGTGTGCATAACTCCGAGGTGCCGTACGTTTGGTACTTGATTGGTTGATTCGAGAAGACGTTCGACTACATCAAGCGTGCTCAGTTAACGCTTCCGCTTTCGGTCTATGAGGGTACATGGACACACCCTTCCCCTTCCGTTGCTATGCATCTCCTAGATAGATCTTGTGTGACTATATGATTTTTTTGAAATTGCATGCTACATTTACCTACAAGATTGAACACAAGAGATGAACTAGGGTTTGAAAGGAGATGGTGCTATTGAGGATGTTGATAGAGATTGCCCTCCCAAAGATGCGAGAGTTGCTGGTGATGACAATGACAATGATTTCCCCCTTCGGGAAGGAAGTTCCCCCGGTGGAATCACTCCGCTGGAGGGCAAAAGTCCTCCTGCCCAAGTTTTGCCTCGAGATGGCGGCGCTTGGTCTCGAAAGTCCCCTCCTGATTTTTCTAGGTCAAAATGACCTATATACCAGAAGATAGGCACCGGAGGTGGGCCTAGGAGGGCACAACCCACCAGGCGCCCCCAGGTGGGTTGTGCCAACCTGGTGGGCCTCCTCTGATAGTTATTTGCTCCAGTGTTTTTATATATTGCAAAATAATTCTCCATAAATTTTTAGCTCATTTGGAGATGTGTAGAATAGGTAACTCTGACATAGCTTTTTCAGGTCCAGAATTCCAGCTGCCGGCATTCTTCCTCTTTGTGCGAACCTTGCATATTATGAGAGAAAAGGCATTAGAAATACTCCAAAAAGCATTATTACGCATAAAAACATTATAAATAATAGTAGGAAAACATGATGCAAAATGGACATATCAATCCTCAATGTGTTCGACACTCTTACTTATCTAGAAAGTCTAAAATTGACCCCCTATCTTGTGGGTTATCAAGAACTTTTTCTGGCACCGTTGCCGCAGAGCAATAGCGTGGGGTGAATATTCTCGTGTGTGCTTGTTTGCTTTATCACTATGTAGTTTTTATTTTCTCTTCTAAGTTGTTCTCTATCTTTAATTATGGATATGGAACACAAAACACCAAAAAAAGTTGTACTTGCTACTCATGTCGATGGGAACCTCCTAAAACCCTCGAGGCTCGTTATGTGGAAAATATTAAACATTACTTTGATAATCCTGATAAATCCCCATTCAACTTGATAATCAGAGATATTTGGATAACTGGGAATACTTAGGGATTACCGCTTGTCTCAAAAAGGGAAACTCTATGGGATCAAATTGATTGTTTGCAATGGTATGCTTGGAATTCAATGTCAATGTATGATTATACTTGTTGTTCTAAGATGAAGTGTCCACACCTTCCCTTTGAATGTGAATTTAATGGTAAGGAAACCTTGCCTGCTTATCGTATATATGGTTACTATGATGTGGATTGAATAGAAGAATTTGTCGCTTTTAAGGGCACTTACGAAATTGAATCTTTATTTGGAAACTATGAAAATTGTGATGATGCTCTTTAAAGATCTGAAAATTATACTATACTTAAATATTGCTATGAGAATTATAAATACATGTTACATTCCAAATTTTCAATGCATTATAAATACTTGTTATTGCTATGAGAATTATAAATACATCTATTGCATTTTGTTTGAAATGCGGTGGCATTTGAAATTTTTGAGGCATTTGAGTTTCTGTTTGAAATTGAATTCATTTCAAAATGGCATTTGAATTTACTTTCAACAATTCCTAACAAAATACTTGATCAAAAATTATGAGAGGAGGTAACATGACACCCCAAAAGTTAGAAGAAAATAATGCCAAAAGAAATGGAATTCGAATTTGAGTTTATTTGGAATTTCCAAAAAAATGTTTTTTATAATTTTTTATTTTGCCTCTGAAAAATAGTCTATGTTTTAGGAATTATTCTCGTGATCTTTTTGATATATAGTATGTATATAGCATATTTTTATTTCTTTTCTTTTGTTTTCTTTTATCCCTGTGTTAAATTCAAAATGGAAAAAATACTTTAATAAGAAATCCCCCAGCGCGGCCCATCCCTCTCTCTTTCTCTCTCTTTCTCTCTCCTCTCTCTCTTTCTCTCCCATGTCACGACCCACTATCCAGCCAGCCCAGCCGTGTGCACCTGCCTGAATCCCACCAAATCGGGTATCCGATCCGGATCCTGCACCCCTCTCTCTGGCAGGTGGACCCCACCGCCCGATCCCATCAAGCCCGCGCTCAGATTCTTCCTCATCCCTCTCTTTCCCTTTAGCTCGCCGGCGCCTACCGGAAGCAGATCCCGATCAGATCCCCCACGGTCCCCTGCAGCCCTCTACCCTAAGGCACCGTGGCTATAAATTCCGAGCCGCTCTCACCCGATCCCCCCTAAACTACCTCTCCCCATGCTCGGACGCCGCCGCTATCACTCGCTGAAGGAAGCCACTACCGCCGCCGCCCTGAGCACACCCCGCCTCCCTCTGACCACCACAAGCACTACCCCCACCACCACTCTCTCCGCCATCATCATTCACGTCGATTACCGCCCTCACCATCATCGAAGGAGCACCGGAGACGCCACCCCCTTCGACCCGAAGCCATCACCACCATCGGACCTCGCCAGAGAGCACCACCGCCCGCTGTGAGCACCGGAACCCCTCACCGCCGTTAGATCTAGATCCAACGCCTAAGATAGATCGTGTTTTTATTTTTTTAGGTACGAATCATTTTCTGTTAGTGTTCGGGCGTCCATCCGGTAGCCTTGTTCGGTCAATAGTCGTAGCCAATCTCGTGCTGCCACGTAGCCTTATCCATTTGGTAGGTTTTTCTTTATTTTAGTTTCTATTTCTTAAAACAGAATAGTTGTAGAGACCATGATCCCAATGGATCGAAGTCTCTGTGCTTAAGTGTCATCCCTTGATCGGTATGCTGACACAGACAGTACTCGCGGAATTATAGCAGAGTTCAATCACACACTTATTACATCGAGGTCCTCATAAATAGTATCTGTTACACAAATAATATGGCTGCAGGCCATCTAAGTAGAATAACTGCGGAAGCTTCAAAGAAAAATGAGTCCATCAACTCCAACGACAACAGCTGAGTGCATGACAACAACCTATCGCACCTTATTCTTCGTCGGAATATGCTAGCAGAGTTACACTTTGAAGAAGAAGAATGCAAGAAACTACATATACATGCATATTTGGCTGGTGGAGGCTCTAAGTTTAAAGTTTTGCGTAAAGTTAAATTTTCCCTACAACAAAGGAATAATTTTATTTACTACAAAGTTATACCAATATTTGAGAAGGTTCCTCCAACTCAAATCCCACAATTAACCAAGTATTATCAGTAAACCCAATTCATTGATAAAAGAGTGATGAGATCAACAATAATATCCACTTCGAGATACTCAAGATGTCCATAACCGGGGCCACGACTAACCATGATTAGTTTATACACTATGCAGAGGTTGCGCACTTTTCCCCACAAGACTCGATCGCATCCATGATCGGAAGATCGAGACATAGTCTTTCTGAAGAATTAACTCTCTACTCTGGGTAGACCGGTACACCTACTTTCCCTTACATCTGCTAGTCCACCTCTTCAAGAGCTCAAACAACTTACTCAACTATGCCAGAGCCCATAATGTCTTGTGGCTGCACACGGAAGTTTCTAGGCATGAAATATCATATGATCCCTTTGAGCCTGGGTGACGAACCGAGGGAAAATCACATGGGTACTCCGGGATTCCCATGGGCAAGCACTGGTTTCTCCAGGTGCCCAACCCAATCACCCAGATGTGTATTAAAGTTGCCACCTTAATGTTATCCAAAATTATTATCTCTCACAACTTCCATGTACATCATGATCCAATCCCCTTCTACGAGCATGGCTAAGCAATGTATGAGCATAACGTATATTCCCGGGGTGATCAAAGGTAATAGGTTCCTACCTCATAAACTACAACCAAACCACATGTCCCCAATCCTACTCATGCAAATCTCTGAGGGCAATAACTAATGCATAGTAAAAACTGGGTATTTAAGAGTATGATCAAAGTGTAACTTGCCTTGCTGATGATCGGAAAACTCTAGAGATCCGTAGTAACAAGCTTTGCACTCCAGAAAATCTAGCGTAGACAAACAATAGCATACATAAGCAATCAAGCAAACGATGCAAAGAGAAAACGAGAAAAGATCCAAATAACTCGAAAAAAAGCAAATAACTAAACTAAATAGAAAACAAATTTTAATATCAATATATTTATGTGTATTAGATCTTAATAGTAGGTACATGTGATTAGCTACGATTTGCAAAAAGAAACAACTCAAACGGAGCTACGAAACTCAAGATACAAACAAAACAAGATCAAATCCTAATCTGAACTAAACTCAAATTTTAAATTATCAAAATCATGTTCAAGTTGATTTACTGGATAGACGGGATCGCGCTGAAGATCTAGGCATTGGTTCATCTAATTTGGACAAACGAGCTAAAAGTTACAAGGATTTAAATATCTGGGGCTAATCTGTGATAAAAAATATTTGCGGATAGGTCCCTGGCTAAAAATAAACAGAAAAAGAAAAATCATCGGACGAACGTCAGCTAACAGAGACTAATGAATGAAAACGTTCGTTGACAGATCTAAACGAGTGAACGTTCACTAATTATACGAAACTAATAAAATAAAACCCATCTAAAACTAAAACCGAAAGAAAAAACGGCGGTTTGTACCGGTTCTCGGCCGGTTCGGCGACGGCGGCGATGATGTCAACAGCGGCGGCGGCGGGCGAGGCGGCGGGGCTCCGGCAATGGCAGGAGTCGGCAGTGGGGCGTCGCGCGGTGGCGATGATAACACGCGGTGGCGGCGCGGCGCGGCACGGCGGCAGCAGGCGGCGATGCAAGCGGGCGGCGGCGGCTCCGGTGAGAAAAGAGGGGGAGGGGGCGGCGCTATATATAGGTGTAGGAGGGAGGGTTCAACTTGGGTGAGGGGGCAGCGGTGGCGGTGGTGGGGAGTCCGGCTCGTACTCCTCCGGCGGCGGGGCGCGGCGGAGCTCGGGACTCCTGTCCCGAGTCGGTCGGGTGCGAGGGCGGAGCTGGGCCGCGGCCTGGCGCTTAGCTGGGCAGGCCCAGTTCGGCAGAGTTAATTTTTTTCCTAGAGGCTAAAAACACGCAAAAATAAATATAAATATAATCCTAAAGATTCCAGAAAAAATCACAAAGCTAAATGGCCTTATTAGTCACCTCGTGAACATTTTTCTGGGCCTAAATGCCTAAACTAAAAACAAACATTATAGTACTAATTACTCAGCTAACAAGTAAATAAACTAGTGAATAAAATCAAATAAACTCTCCAAAAATTCAAAATTCTATTTCCAATATTTTTCTACTGATTTTGAAGAAGTCATATTATCTTCTCACATTATTTTAAAATATTTGGATTTTTTTTTGAAAAACAATTTGATCCAATTTACCAAATTTTGATAAATCAAAATTGGATATTTGTGAAACCTCCAACTCTCTCAAATTGGTCCTTGAGTTGCTTAAGGTCTCTTGGATCAAAATACAACAAAACAAAACAAGAAAAATGCATAAATCATGGATGCATATGAATGATCTATGTATAACATCCAAATTGAAATTTGGGATGTTACAAACCTACCCCCCTTAAGAGGAATCTCGCCCTCGAGATTCGGGTTGGTCAGCAAAAAGGTGTGGGTGGACATTACGGAGGTCTTCTTCGCGCTCCCAGGTGGCTTCCTCCTCGGTATGATGGATCCACTGAACTTTGCAAAACTTGATGACTCTGCTGCGAGTAACTGGGCTGGAAAACTCGAGGATCTTAACGGGTTTCTCTTCATAGGTCAGATCACTATCCAACTGAATCGCTTCAAGTGGCACTATATCTCTTAGAGGAATGTCGGCCATCTCTGCATGGCACTTCTTCGACTGGGAAACGTGAAACACATCACGAACTCCTGACAAACCTTCAGGTAATTCCAATTTGTAGGCAACTTCTTCCATATGTTCCAAAACTTTGTATGGTCCCGAAATGGTGGTGCTAGCTTTCCTTTGACTCCAAATTGCTTAACTCCTCGAAGCGGGGACACACGAAAATATGCTCTATCTCCGACTTCATAGGCTACGTTCTTGCGTTTAGTATCTGCATAACTCTTCTGCCTGGACTGGGCTATCTTGAGTCTATCTCGAATCAACTTAACCTTCTCCTCAGAATCTCTTATTAAGTCTGGTCCGAACAACTGTCGATCTCCTACTTCATCCCACGACAATGGTGTCCTGCACCTCCTTCCGTACAAATCTTCAAAAGGGGCCATCTTCAAACTGGCTTGATAACTGTTGTTGTAGGAGAACTCAGCATAGGGTAAATTATCATCCCAACAGGATCCATAATCCAGCGCACAAGCTCTCAACATGTCCTCCAGAATATGATTGACTCTCTCAGTCTGTCCATCTGTTTTCAGATGAAAGGCTGTACTGAACTCTATCCTGGTACCCAAAGTTTCGTGCAACTGATTCCAAAACTTTGAAGTAAACTGCGTTCCTCTATCTGATACGATGGTCCTCAGAACTCCATGCAGACATACGATCCTGGTCATGTATATCTTTGCCAACTTAGCACTCGTATAAGTGGTCTTCACAGGGATGAAATGGGCTACCTTGGTCAAGCGATCAACTACAACCCAGATAGAGTCATAGCCTGAACGGGTCCTGGGCAATCTAGTTATGAAATCCATGCCGAGTTTATCCCACTTACATTTGGGTATCACCAAATGTTGAAGCAACCCTGCTGGTTTGTAATGCTATGCCTTAACTCTCTGACATACGCCGCATACTGCTACATATTCTGCAATGTCCTTCTTCATTCCTATCCACCAAAAACTCTCCTTCAAATCCAGATACATCTTGGTGTAGCCTGGGTGAATCGAATAAGGTGAATCATGAGCCTCCTGAAGAATTAACTTTCTGATCTTAGGGTCATTAGGCACATAGATACGATCCTCAAACCATAAAGTTTCGTGCTCATCCTCACAAAAACCTTTAGCTTTTCCCTTACTCTTCCTTTCCTTTATCTCTGCAATCCCCTTGTCCGTCTTCTAGCCTTCTCGGATCTTTCCCAGCAAAGTGGACTGAATTTGAAGTGATGCAACATAACCTCTTAGAACTATCTCCAAGTGATGCTCTCAAAGATCATCGGCTAACTCCTGGGGTAATCCTCCGGTTATGAGCGTGTTAACATAACTCTTGTGGCTGAACGCATCTGCTACGACATTGGCCTTTCCTGGATGATAATGCAATCTCATGTCATAATCCTATATGAGCTCCAACCATGTCCTTTGCCTTAGGTTCAACTCCTTCTGCGTGAAGATATACTTCAAACTCTTATGATCCTTTTAAACATCACAATGGTTTCCCATGAGAAAGTGTCTCCATGTCTTGAGCGCATGCACTACGGCTGCTAACTCCAAATCATGCATGGCATAATTCAACTCATAAGGCCGAGGCTGTCGTGGGGCATATGAAACAACTCTTCCATCCTGCATAAGAACGCCTCCAAGTCCTTGACGTGAAGCATCGCAATATACTTGGAAATCCTTGCGTATGTCTGGGAGAATCAGCACTGGGGGTGTAACCAAATGTTTCTTCAACTCCTGAAAACTGGCCTCACAATCCTCAGTCCATTTAAACTTGGTGTCCTTTTTCAATAACTCCATCATGGGCTTCGTGATCTTGGAAAAATTCTCAATAAATATCCGATAATAACCTGTGAGTCCAAGAAAACTTCTGATCTCTCCAACTGAGGTGAGTGCCAACTACTCAGTGATAGATGCAACTTTGGTAGAGTCTGCTGCTATTCCTTCTCTTGATATAACATGTCCGAGAAATCCAACTTCCTTCAACCAAAACTCACATTTGCTGAACTTGGCATATAACTAATGTTCCCTAAGCTTCTCGAGAACCAAGCGCAAATGTTCCTTGTGCTCTTCTTCATTCTTTGAGTAGACAAATATATCGGCAATGAACACCACGACAAACTTTTCCAAGAACTCCATGAATACTTTGCTCATCATACTCATAAAATAGGCAGGGGCATTAGTCAAACCAAATGACATAACCGTATACCCATATAGCCCATACCTCGTGGTAAAAGTTGTCTTAGGTATATCTTGCTCTCGGATCTTCAGCTGGTGATAACCTGATCGAAGATCAATCCTGGAGAAAACCTTAGCTACCTGCAGCTGGTCAAACAAATCATTGATCATCGGCAAAGGGTATTTCTTCTTGATCATCACCTCATTCAGTGCACGATAATCAACAACCATCCTCAAAGATCCATCCTTCTTCTCAACTAGAATCACTGGGATCCCCAAGGTGATGAGCTTGGTTGAATATAACCTTTCTCCAGTAACTCCTTAATCTACTTCTTAATTTCCCCCAGATCATTTGCGGGCATCCGATACGGTCTCTTTGATATTGGTCCGGTGCCTGGCAATAACTCGATCAAAAACTCAATATCATGATCTGGTGGCATGCCTGGTAAATCTTCCAGAAATACATCGGGGTAATCCTTCACCACTGGTACTTCCTCCTGAACAACTCCTGATAGGGAATTCACCTGAGTCCTCCTCGGTGCATGCCTAGACACATACTTGATCCTTTTTCCTTCTGGGGTGGTGAGAAGAATTGGTTTACTAGCGCAATGGATGTTTCCCTCAAACTTGGATAGCCAATCCATGCCTAGGACCACGTCCTATCATTGTGACTCTAAGATAATAAGGTTGGTGGAGAAAACATGTCTACCTACGGTTATTGGCAACTAATAACATCCCCGAGTAGCCATATACTCTCCTCCTAGGGAACTCACTAACATAGTTGACTTAAGGGCTACGGTTGGCAACTTAAACTTGTCCAAAAATCCCCTTGATATGAATGAATGAGATGCACCAGTATCAAAAAGAACAAGGGTTGTAAATGCATTAATCAAAAACTTACCGACAACTGCGTCGGGCTGCTCCTCAATCTCTCCACACTGACGTGGTTTACCTGACCTCTGGTGAAAGGGTTGGGCTTCTTTCCAGAACTTCCATTGCCATTTCCATTCTTTGCTTCAGAACATTCAGTGGCGTAGTGTCCGGTCTTCCTGCACTTGAAACAAGTAATGTGACTCATAGTGGCGGAGCTTGACTAAGTCCTTTGGGGGGGGGCAAATAGAATATTTGAACTAGTGAGGGGGGGGGGGCGCAAACACACAAAATTTCATAACCTAAGCTCTCTCTCTAAAAAATATATGCTTGCATGTGCCAATCATGGGGGGCCACAGTCCCCCCCAGCAACACACTAAGCTCCGCCGTTGGTGACTCGGATCTTTCTTGACGGGTGTCGCGGGGTTGGAACAGCTCTGGCTGTTGCTTCCTCCATTCCCACTACTATTCTTAGGGACACTGTGGTTGTGTGAACTTCCTCCATTGTGAAAATGTCCTCCATGGTTATGCCCTCCATGGTTATGGGTATGTCCTCTTGAGTACAGGGAAAAGCGGCGCTTTTGCTGAGCTCCAGAAGTGTACCTCCCCTGTCCATACTTCCACTTGCGGTTGTATATCTACTGTTTCTTGCCTTCTATCATGAGGGCCCTGTCTACCAACTCCTGGTAGTTGTTGAAGGTTGCCACCATCAACTTCATACTCAGCTCATCATTGAGTCCCTCAAGAAACTTATCCTGCTTCGTGGCATCTGTGGCCACATCATCTGGGGCATAGCTTGCTAACTTGCTAAACTCATGCACACACTGTCCCACTATACGATTTCCTTGGCGTAAGTTGCAAAACTCACACTTCTTCAAACTCATGGCTCCAGCTCAAACATGTGCGGTGCAGAAGGCCTGCTGAAACTGATCCCATGTAACTGTAGCAATGGGATAAGTGGTGGTGAAATTCTCCCACCAAGAGGCTGCAGGTCCATGAAGCTGATGTGCGGCAAAGTGACTCTCTCTGCATTCGTGCATCCAGCAGTGGTCAGCTCTCTCCCAATCTTGCGGAGCCAATCATTTGCAACAATCGGCTCGGTGCTGCTAGAAAACAACAGTGGATTCATCCTCAGAAAACGGGCTAGGTTGTCAACGGGGGGTGGTGGCGACAGGTTGTTGTTGTTGTTGGCTTGGTTCTGGACCAACATCTGCATCAAGGCATTATGTTGCTGGATCAACTGGGTGAGCTCCGGCAGGAAAGCGAATCCGGTGTCACGTCTCGGGGGCATCTGATGGGTTAGAGGGGTTGAAAAAACAGAATAGAATAAGGTCTAAGAGAGACTTCACTACCCATATGCATATGAGGCAAACACTCAATTCACACCAATCAATATCAAACAAGATTCACACAATCGAGCTAACTACTATTACAAGTCGATCGATCTAACTACTTGGAAGAATACTACTAGTAACATGGTGGTCGTTAAAAATTTTGATCGGTGGAAGATTCCATAATGTCAGCTCCAGCTTCATCTTCCTAGTCATCATCACTGTCATCATCTGCTTCACTGTCCATGTCGGTGTCATCCAATATAATTTAGTCCTTCGAACGAATGTCCACTTTAGGTTCTTGCTTTGAGTTAACCACGGGTATACCTAGCTTCTTCTTCAAATCTTCATGCTCCTCCAATAGCACATCAATTTCTTCTTCATATCCATCGTGTGTTGCCTTGAGTTCCTATTCTAGATAGATATTCCTCTTCATCACCTTCTTGGTCTTCTTCATGATAGCACACGACTGGTTCTCGTATCGACGAATGTGATGATCCATCTCCTGAATGTATGTTGCAATTGATCCATCCTTCCTGGTGCGAATCATCTCCCATTGCTCGTTTCGGCGTCCACATATCTGATAGACGATGTCTTCAAGGTCCTTGTGGTACACCTCACAAATGCGTCCAAAAGTTATATGTGCCGCCATGCTCTTTCCCAAGTTCCAGCTTGGTGCAACCAAGGTAATATCAATGGGCTCCATTGTTGGTGCAAATGTCCTCCCAGGTACATGAACTTTGATCCTCCAGCACTCCTCTTCTAGTAAAGTTGCACTGAAGGTTCCAGTGAAGCTTGGTAGTCTGATATTCAGGTAATTCGTGACTTCCTTCAAGTGTCGTCCGAAAAGGGTGTCATTATCTGGCTAGGTGAACTTGTTCCTGGGGTCCGCCATCTATAGAGTAGAAGTAGAGGAGGATTAGAAATGAGCAGAGAAGAGTATCATGTGGCTTTTCCTAGTGGCGCGTCCAACAGTCAGTGTGTGCTCTGATACCATCTTGTAGCAACCACGATCCCAATGGATCGAAGTCTCTGTGCTTAAGTATCAACCCTGGATCGGTATGCTGACACACACGGTACTCGAGGAATTATAGCAGAGTTCAATCACACACTTATTACATTGAGGTCCTCATAAAGAGTATCTGTTACACAAACAATATGGCTAAAGGCCATCTAAGTAGAATAACTATGGAAGCTTCGAAGATAAATGAGTCGATCAACTCCAACGGCAACAGCTGAGTGCATGACAATGACCTACCGCACCTTATTCTTCCTCGGTAAAGTTTGCAACATGAGACGTTGCAGCCGTGTAGGTCAGCCCATGGAATATGCTGGCAAAGTTACACTGTAGAGCAAAAGAATGCAAGAAGCTATGTTTACATGCATACTTGACTGGTGGAGGCTCTAAGTTTAATGTTTTGTGTAAAGCTAATTTTTCCCTACAACAAAGGAATTATTTTATTTACTACAAAGTTATACCAATATTTGAGAAGGTTCCTCCAACTCAAATCCCACAATTAACCAAGTATCATCATTAAACCCAATTCATTAATTAAAGAGTGATGAGATCAACAATAATATCCACTTCTAGATACTCAAAGATGTCCATAACCGGGGACACAACTAACCATGATTAGTTTATACACTCTGCAGAGGTTGCTTACTTTTCCCCACAAGACTCGATCGCATCCATGATCGGAAGATCGAGACATAGTCTTTCTGAAGCATTAACTCTCTACTCTGGGTAGACCGGTACACCTACTTTACCCTGCATCTGCTAGTCCACCTCTTCAAGAGCTCACATAACTTACTCAACTATGTCAGGGCCCATAATGTCTTGTAGCTGCACACGGAAGTTTCTAGGCATGAAATATCATATGATCCCTTTGAGCCTGGGTGGTGAATCGAGGGAAAATCACACGGGTACTCTGGGATTCCCATGGGCAAGCACTTGTTTCTCCATGTGCCCCAACCAATCCACCCAGATGTGTATTAAAGTTGCCACCTTAATGTTATCCAAAATTATTATCTCTCACAACTTCCATGTACATCATGATCCAATCCCCGTCTACGAGCATGGCTAAGTAAAATATGAGCATAACGTATATTCCCGGGGTGATCAAAGGTAATAGGTTCCTACCTCATAAACTACAACCAAACCACACGTTCCAAATCCTAGTCATGCAAATCTTCGAGGGGCAAAAACTAATGCATAGTAAAAACTGGGTATTTAAGAGTATGATCAAAGTGTAACTTTCCTTGCTGACGGTGGTAAAACTCTAGAGATTCGTCGTAACAAGCTTCGCACTCCGTAAAATCTAGCGTAGACAAACAATAGGATACATAAGCAATCAAGCAAACGATGCAAAGAGAAAACGAGAAAAGATCTAAATAATTCAAAAATAAGCCAATAACTAAACTAAACAGAAAAGAAATTTTAATAGAATTATATTTATGTGGATTAGATCTTAACAGTAGGTACATGTGATTAGCCACGATTTGCAAAAAGAAACAACTGAAACGGAGCTACAAAAGTCAAGATACAAACGAAACAAGATCAAATCCTAATCTGAACTAAACTCAAATTTTAAATTATCAAAATCATGTTCAACTTGGTTTACTGGATAGAGGGGATCGCTCTGAAGATCTAGGTGTTGGTTTCATCTAACTTGGACAAACGAGCTAAAAGTTATGAGGGTTTAAAGATCACGGGCTAATCTGCGATAAAAAATATTCGTGGATAGGTCCCTGGCCGAAAATAAACAAAAATAGAAAAATCTATTGGACGAACATCCGCTAACAGAGACTAACTAACGAAAACGTTCATTGACAGATCTAAACGAGTGAACATTCGCTAATTATGCGAAACTAATAAAATAAAACCGATCTAAAACTAAAACAAAAAAACGAAAGAAAAACCAGTCGTTTGTACCGGTTCTCGGCTGGTTCGGCGACGTCAGGCGAGGCGGCGGGGCTCCGGCGATGGCGAGAGTCGGCGGCGGGGCGTGGCGCGGTGGCGACGACAACAGGCGGCGGCGACGCGACGCAGCACGACGGCAGCAGGCGGCGGCGGGCGGCGCGACTAAAGGTGGCGGCGGCTGCGGTGAGAAATGAGGGGGCGGGGGCGGCGCTATATATAGGTGTAGGAGGGGGTCCAACTTGGGCGAGGGGGCAGCAGTGGCGGTGGTGGGGAGTCCGGCTCGGACTCCTCCGGCGGCGGGGGCGGCGGCGCTCGGGATTCCTGTCCTGAGTCGGTCGGGCGCGAGGGCGGAGTTGGGCCGCGGCTAGGCGCTCAGCTGGGCCGGCCCAGTTTGGCGGTGTTTTTTTAAAACATTTTTCCCAGAGGCTAAAAACACGTAAAATAAAAATAAAAATAATCCTAAAAATTCTAGAAAAATTCACGTAGCTAAATGGCCTTATTACTGACCTCGTGAGAAATTTTCTGGGCCTAAATGCCTAAACTAAAAACAAACATTATAGTACTAATTACTCAGCTAACATGTAAATAAACTACCGAATAAAATCAAATAAACTCTCCAAAAATTCAAAATTCAATTTCCAATATTTTTGTCCTGATTTTGAAGAAGTCGTATTACCTTATCTCATTATTTTAAAATATTTGGAAAAAGAATTTTGGAAAAGAATTTGATCCAATTTACCAAATTTTGATAAATCAAAATTGGATTTTTGTGAAACCTCCAACTCTCTCAAATTGGTCCTTGAGTTGCTTAAGTTCTCTCGGAACAAAATGCAACAAAACAAAACAACAAAAATGCATAAATCATGGATGCATATGAATGATCTATGTATAACATCCAAATTGAAAATTGGGATGTTACCATAGTTTATATTTTAGAAAATCCATATCTATGAGGATTTTTAGTGTTTTAATTTGATTGTTTTTGCATTAGACTTATAATTTTATGACGTTTCTTTAGATGCAAAGTTCAAAATGTTTGAAAAAAAGTTGAAATTGAAATTTACATGAATTTCATTCAAACACTAGATTAGCAATATCTTTTGTTCGAAAATACCTTTTTAATTGATTATTTTTCAAATTGTGAAAAATTTGAGCATCTAGTAGCACTTATAAATTTATTTTTGTTCTATTTTAAAATTCATTTTCTAGCAAAATAGTATTGTTTGTGTTTTACAGGATTTGTGCTATTTCTCTTAATTTAATTGTTTTAAATTGTTTTCTTTTGTATTTTTTTACATGTTCTAATTAGTTTTTGTTAAGTTAGGAGTAGCCATTTTATTTGTAGTAAAAAAACAATTTTGTATTTTGTTTCTTATATCTTAGTTGACAACGAGTTTTGAGCATTATAGGAGTTTTACAAATGATATAAAAATGATTCTTGTCGCATAGATTTTGTTTGGTGTTTTTTCTTTCTGTTATTTAGTAAAAACTTCATTTTTGTTTCTTTTAAAGAAATTAATACTGGCAGAAAATTTATTTGTAGCTTGTTTTATTTGTAGTAAAGCTTCGCATTGAGTTTTTGAAGGAAATATGCACTAGAGGCAATAATAAAGTTATTATTTATTTCCTTATATCATGATAAATGTTTATTATTCATGCTAGAATTGTATTAACCGGAAACATAATACATGTGTGAATACATAGACAAACATAGTGTCACTAGTATGCCTCTACTTGACTAGCTCGTTGAATCAAAGATGGTTAAGTTTCCTAGCCATAGACATGAGTTGTCATTTGATTAACAGGATCACATCATTAGGAGAATGATGTGATTGAATTGACCCATTCCGTTAGCTTAGCACTTGATCGTTTAGTATGTTGCTATTGCTTTCTTCATGACTTATATATGTTCCTATGACTATGAGATTATGCAACTCCCGTTTACCGGAGGAACACTTTGTGTGCCACCAAACGTCACAATGTAACTGGGTGATTATAAAGGAGCTCTACAGATGTCTCCGAAGGTACATGTTGGGTTGGCGTATTTCGAGATTAGGATTTGTCACTCCGATTGTCGGAGAGGTATCTCTGGGCCCTCTCGGTAATGCACATCACTATAAGCCTTGCAAGCAATGTGGCCAATGAGTTGGTTACGGAATGATGCATTACGTAACGAGTAAAGAGACTTGCCGGTAACGAGATTGAACTAGGTATTGGATACCGATGATCAAATCTCGGGCAAGTAACATACCGATGACAAAGGGAACAACGTATGTTATTATGCAGTTTGACCGATAAAGATCTTCGTAGAATATGTGGGAGCCAATATGAGCATCCAGGTTCCACTATTGGTTATTGACCAGACACAGCTCTAGGTCATGTATACATAGTTCTCAAACCCGTAGGGTCCGCACGCTTAAAGTTACGATGACAGTTTTATTATGAGTTTATATGTTTTGATGTACCGAAGGAGTTCGGGGTCCCGGATGAGATCGGGGACATGATGAGGAGTCTCGAAATGGTCGAGACATAAAAATCGATATATTGGACGACTATATTCGGACATGGGAAAGGTTTCGAGTGATTCGGGTATTTTTCGGAGTACCGGGGAGTTACCGGAATACGGGGAAGCGTATTGGGCCTTAACGAGCCTTAGTGGGAAGGAGCCAAGAGGTGGCGTGCGCCCCTCCCAAGCCCAGTCCGAATTGGACAAGGGGTTTGGGGCGCGGCCCCCCTCTCCCTTCCTTCTCCACTCCCTGTAATTGCTTTACTTTATCACTAAGCGGTAGCGATAGTCGTAGAAGCAATAGATGACGTAAACGACAACGATGCTACGACGGAGATCAAGGTGTCACACCGGTGAAGATGGTGATCATGGAGGTGCTTTGAAGATGGAGATCACAAGCACAAGATGATGATGGCCATATCATATCACTTATATTGATTGCATGTGATGTTTATCTTTTATGCATCTTATATTGCTTTGATTGACGGTAACATTATAAGATGATCCCTCACTAAATTATCATAGTAAAAGTGTACTCCCTGAGTATGCACCGTTGTGAAAGTTCTTTGTTCTGAGACACCACGTGATGATCGGGTGTGATAGGCTCTACGTTCAAATACAACGGGTGCAAAACAGTTGCACACACGGAATACTCAGGTTAAACTTGACGAGCCTAGCATATAACAGATATGGCCTCGGAACACGAAGACCGAAAGGTCGAGCGTGAATCATATAGTAGATACGATCAACATATTGATGTTCACCGTTGAAACTACTCCATCTCACGTGATGATCGGACATGGTGTAGTTGATATGGATCACGTAATCACTTAGAGGATTAGAGGGATGTCTATCTAAGTGGGAGTTCTTAAGTAATATGATTAATTGAACTTAAATTTATCATGAACTTAGTCCTAGTAGTATTTTGCAAATTATGTTGTAGATCAATAGCTTGCGTTGTTGCTTTCATATGTTTATTTTGATATGTTCCTAGAGAAAATTGTGTTGAAAGATGTTAGTAGCAATGATGCGGATTGGATCCGTGATCTGAGGTTTATCCTCATTGCTGCACAGAAGAATTATGTCCTTAATGCACCGCTAGGTGACAAACCTATTGCAGGAGCAGATGCCGAAGTTATGAACGTTTGGCTAGCTCAAAATGATGACTACTTGATAGTTTAGTGCACCATGCTTAAACGGCTTAGAATTGGGACTTCAAAGACGTTTTGAACGTCATGGACCATATGAGATGTTCCAGGAGTTGAAGTTAATATTTCAAGCAAATACCCGAGTTGAGAGATATGAAGTCTCCAACAAGTTCTATAGCTAAAAGATGGAGGAGAATCGCTCAACTAGTGAGCAAGTGCTTAGATTGTCTGAGTACTAGAATCACTTGAATCAAGTGGGAGTTAATCTTCCAGATAAGATAGTGATTGGCAGAGTTCTCTAGTCACCATTACCAAGTTACTGGAACTTCGTGATGAACTATAATGCAAGGGATGACGAAAACGATTCCCGAGCTCTTCGTGATGCTGAAATCGACGAAGGTAGAAATCAAGAAAAGAGCATCAAGTGTTGATGATTGACAAGACCGCTAGTTTCAAGAAAAGGGCAAAGGGAAAGAAAGGGAACTTCAACTAAGATGACAAGCAAGTTGTCACTCCCACGAAGAATCCCAAAGCTGAACCAAAGCCTAAAACTGAGTGCTTACACTGCAAAGGAAATGGTCACTGGAAACGGAAATACCCTGAATATTTGGTGGATAAGAAGGATGGCAAACTGAACAAGGGTATATTTGATATACAGGTTATTGATGTGTACCTTACTAGTGTTTATAGTAACCCCTGAGTATTTGATACTTGTTCGGTTGCTAAGATTAGTAACTCGAAACAGGAGTTACAGAATAAACAGAAACTACTTGAGGGTGAAGTGACGATGTGTGTTCGAAGTGGTTCCAAGACTGATATGATCATCATCGCACACTCCCTATACTTTCGGGATTAGTGTTAAACCTAAATAAATGTTATTTGGCATTTGCATTGAACATGAATATGATTTGATCATGTTTATTGCGATACGGTTATTCATTTAAAGTCAAAGAATAATTGTTGTTCTGTTTACATGATAAAACCTTCGATGATCATACACCCAATGAAAATAGTTTGTTGGATCTTGATCGTAGTGATACACATATTCATAATATTGATGCCAAAAGATGCAAAGTTAATAATGATAGTGCAAGTTATTTGTGGCACTGCCGTTTGGGTCATATCGGTGTAAAGCGCATGAAGAAACTCCATAAAGATGGATTTTCGGAATTACTTGGTTATGAATCATTTGATGCTTGCGAACCGTGCCTTTTGGGCAAGATGACTAAAACTCCGTTCTCCGGAACAATGGAATGAGCTACTGACTTATTGGAAATAATACATACCGATGTATGCGATCCGATGAGTGTTAAGGCTCGTGGCAAGTATTGTTATTTTCTAACCTTCACAAATGATTTGAGCAGATATGGGTATATCTACTTGATGAAACATAAGTCTGAAATAGTTGAAAAGTTCAAAGAATTTCAGGAAGTGGAAAAATCATCGTAACAAGAAAAATAAAGTTTCTACAATCTGATCGTGGAGACGAATATTTGAGTTATGAGTTTGGTCTTCATTTGAAACAATGTGAAATAGTTTCGCAACTCACGACATTTGGAACACCACAATGTAATGGCGTGTCCAAATGTCGTAATCGTACTTTACTAGATATGGTGCGATCTATGATGTCTCTTATCGGTTTACCACTATCGTTTTGGGGTTATGCATTAGAGACAGCTGCATTCACGTTTAATAGGGCACCATCTAAATCCATTGAGACGACACCGTATGAACTATGGTTTAGCAGTAAACCTAAGCTGTCGTTTCTTAAAGCTTGGAGTTGCGATGCTTATATGAAAAAGGTTTTCAACCTGATAAGCTCGAACCCAAATCGGAGAAGTGCGTCTTCATAGAATACCCAAAGGTAACTATTGGGTACACCTTCTATCACAGATCCGAAGGCAAGTTATTCGTTGCTAAGATGGATCCTTTCTAGAGAAGAAGTTTCTCTCGAAAGAAGTGAGTGGGAGGAAAGTAGAACTTGATGAGGTAATTGTACCTTCTCCCTTATTGGAAAGTAGTTCATCACATAAATCAGTTCCAGTGATTACTACACCAATTAGTGAGGAAGTTAATGATGATGATCATGAAACTTCAGATCAAGTTGCTGCCAAACCTCGTAGGTCTTCCAGAGTAAGATCCGCACCAGAGTGGTATGGTAATCATGTTCTGGAAGTCATGTTACTAGACCATGATGAACCTACGAACTATGAGGAAGCTGTCACATCCCTAGTCTGGTATGACTTAGACTAGCTAGCTATTTGTGCATCATATTTAAATTTCATTTAAATTTGAAATGAGGATTGGTGGAACCCTCAGAATCATTTTTGAAAATGACCCAAATAAAAATTTCTCCAAAAGGGTCCAAGAAAATGCTCATGATGCCCTCTAAAAATATTGGACAGAGATAAAAATCAAAACAATATTTTTAGGAGCTCATGGATATTTATTTTGGCCATTTGGATTAATTCGATAAATATTTGCATTGGAAATATATTTCTATATATATGAAATATGGTCCAAAAATTATGTCATTTATAAAGGAGCTCTGGATTAATACCATTAGCCCCTACAAAAATTGGCATAATAAAATTAAATGATTTAATGTATTTATTAAGTCAAACAAATGTCAGAAAAAAAATAGAAAACCAGAAATAAAAGAAGGAGGGGCTTACCTGGGGCTTCCCCTGTGCAGCCCAGCCGCAGCAGGCCGGCCCAGCCAACAGGCGGCCCAGCCCACCTGCCCCCCCCTCCTCTGTCGTCTTCCTCCCCGACAGGGGAACGGCGTGTGCCCGACGCTCGCCGGCACGCGCGCGCGCCACCTCCCCCCCTGCTGGCCACCTCCTGCTTCCCCGGACTCCCTCGATGCCCCGGACGAAGCCACGCAGCTGCCCCGCACCGCTCTCACTCTCCCTCGCCTCCTCTTCTCCCCCTGCTCTCTCTCCCTCTCACCCGAGAACCACCGCCGCCGCCGACGAGAACTACCACGGCCGCAGCCACCCCCTCGCCCCTCGGTTGTGCCCACGAGCTCCGCGACGTCGTCCTCGACCCCCTCACCGAACCACGCCCCGCCGGAAGCCCTGCAGCGTCGACTTCGAGCTCTTCTTCAACCTTCGGCCGCCGGTGACCTCGTCTTCGATTCGCGCCGTCTAGGTCGTCCCCAGGCCCACTGAGCTGCGCTTCGACCTCCCAGTGAGCTCCGCCGCTGTTCCCCTTTCTTCTCCCCCTCGTATCCACGCCGTAGCACCGTTCCCCACCACGGCCGAAGCCTCTCGCCGCCGTCCATGTCACCGCCGCCGTCTCGGCCCGCCTCCGCCCAAACCAAGCCTCCCTCCGCGTTCCTGGTGCCACGAGGGTGCCGCCGGGCCCCTCAGGTGGCCTCCCCGTGCCCCGCAGCCCGATCCCGCTCGCGCCCAAACTCCGGCCGCCGCCGCGAGCCTTGCTCCGGCGAGCTCCGGCCGTCCCCGCTCCTTCCACCTGTTCCACCAGATGCGCGAGAGCCCGGGCTACGCCCCGGTGCTCTCAGACGCCGTCCCCGTGGCCTGTGGCGCGGACTCCGCCGCGTCCAGAGGTCGCCGGCGACGAGCCCCCGTCGCCTGAGCCCTGCCAGGTGGGGCCGGCCCGTCAGGTGATTAGCTTAGTGCTAATCACCGTTAACTAACCCCCCCCCCTGACGCTGACCAGTGGGCCCGACCCCCCCCCCCTAACCTTTTAATTAAATTAAATTAACCCCTGTTAACCCCCTGTCACTGACGTGTGGGTCCCACACGTCAGGTTTGACCCTGGACAGCCGCGTTGACCCGCTGACGTCGTGCTGACGTCATGCTGGCGCAGTATATAAATTCTGGATTTAATTAAATCAGGAAATTCCAGAAATTGATTTAAACTTCAAAAATTCATATCAATTCAACCGTAGCTCAGATTAAAATAATTTATATATGAAAAATTATCAGAAAAATGCAACCTTTCCATCTGTACTAGTTTCATGCATGAAAAACCAACTTATACATGCTGAATATGGGAAAACACATTATGGCATATATAAGAGACCTAATTTAGAAATGCATTTGAACCTTTGGTTCAAATGGACTTCAAATCAATTGAACACTAGTTGCATTAGCTCAACAGCATCACATCTACATGCCATGTTCATGCATCATATTGTTACATATGGTTGTGTATTGATTGCCGGCACCGTTCCTTCTCGATAGGTCCTGCTCCGGAGACGTTCCAGAGTACCTGTCTGTGAAGCAGTGCCTCCCTTGTTGATTTACCAGGCAAGCAAACCCCCTTGTTCATTTCGATAAAACCCTACTCTCTCGCTCCTGCTCTCAGTTATTGCATTAGGACAACAACGATTCATCTGCTACTTTGTGCTGCGGTAGTTGAACCCATTCCTCTGCATGACCTGTCATTGCCACAGTAAATAGTTGAAACCCACTAGCATGTGTAGGAGTTGATTGAAGCCACTGATGTGTTCCTACCATGCTATGCCTGCTATTGCTTAGAGTTGTGTCAGGTCTGATTCATTGGGAATGAATTGGAGTGTCACGATATGTTCTGATGCTGAGAGTGAAGTGTGTGAACACGATTTGGTAAAGGTAGCGGTGAGAGGCCATGTAGGAGTACATGGTGGGTTGTCTCGCTGGAACCGTCCTTAAGCACTGAGTTCTATGTATGTTGTCCAATGACTCGATACTACCACACATTGGAATGCTTAAGTGCCCCTCTCGACTTATTAACCAACTTGGTCTCTGTCCAGGAGTCGCAACTAGTTTCTGGTGTTTGTAGGTAGTGCTATTTTTCTACCAAGTGGCACCCGGCAGGGTGGGCTTGGGACAGACTAGGCACACGTGGCACGGTGTACCGAGTGGCACCCGGTTGGTGGGCTCGGGAACCCTGCTCACATCGTTTGGGGCCGTGAGCGACACCCCGGCCGGATCTCCTTGCGGATGGAACCCGAATAGGCGATAAACCTGGACTAGAGTCTTGTGTGGTTAGTCAGGTCGTGGCCGACACCCTCGCCAGGCTTCCGCTTGAAGGTTGCCGAGGTACATGACGTGTACATGGCGGTAAGTGGCGAGAGCGTGTGTGAAGAAGTACACCCCTGCAGGTTTAACATGATCTATTCGAATAGCCGGGTCCGCGGTTATGGACTTCTTGGATGCTTACATGGTACATAGACAACTTGAAGTGGATACTATAAAATGCTCAAGACAAGTGTGAGTGCTATGGATGGCCTTCTCGTAGGGAGACGGGGACGAATCCATAGTAGTGTATTGTATGGTGATTAGTGGACTCGTGTTCGTTGTTTCACCTCAAAAGTTTCTGGTAGTCGTAGAATAGGATAGCCACAGAGTCAAAGCTGGCTTGCAGCAACTAAACCCCACATTACCCTCTTGATACAAATGCATGTATGATAGGATCTGATGTAAGTCTTGCTGAGTACCTTTGTACTCATGTTGCTTTATTTATGTTTTTGCAGCGGAGACTTCGGTCTTACTAGGGTTCTCATGGACTTCGACTAGTAGCTAGTACCTCAGCTACGATCTTGATCGGATGTTGTAGATAGTCAGGCTCTTCAGCCTTTTTCATTTGTAGATGTCTGTACCCAGACATGTAATGCTTCCGCTTGTTGCTTGTATGCTCTGTATGACGGGTCTTGTGACCCCTGTTTGCAATAAATGCTATGACGGCTCTTCTGAGCCTTTATCTATATAAGTTGTTGAGTTATGCTGTGATGCCATGTTGTACAGCACATACTTGCATGTTATGCGTACGTGTAATGTGTATTGCTATGTGTGGGATCTGACTATCTAGTTGTTTATCCTTAGTAGCCTCTCTTACCGGGAAATGTCTCCTAGTGCTTCCACTGAGCCCTGGTAGCTTGCTACTGCTCCGGAACACTTAGGCTGGCCGGCATGTGTCCTTCTTCGATCCTGTGTCTGTCCCTTCGGGGAAATGTCACGCGATGAATACCGGAGTCCTGCTAGCCCGCTACAGCCGGTTCACCGGAGTCCTGTTAGCCCAGTGCTACAGCCTGGATTCACTCGCTGATGACCGACACGTTCGATGCTGGGTCATGGATGCCTGTCCCTGTAAGTTAGTGCCACTTTGGGTTTACGACTAACCATGTCAGCCCGGGCTCTTTATCATATGGATGCTAGCGACACCATCATATACGTGTGCCAAAAGGCGCAAACGGTCCCGGGCAAAAGTAAGGCGACACCCGTGGGGATACCGTGCGTGAGGCCGCAAAGTGATATGAGGTGTTACATGCTGGATCGATGTGGCATTGAGTCGGGGTCCTGACAGCTTTGGTATCAGAGCCTGACTGCCTGTAGGATTACCAAGCCATTCTGGTCGAAGTTGAGTCTAGAAATTCTTTAGTTATGTAAGGGAATTGATTGTGGGAAGGAACGTAAGGCTCTTTTACTCCTTTACCTCATGGCCTTCTGATCTGAGTCATCCTATCTTTCCGACGGGATTAAGGAACTAGGCTTCTCTTCCGTCTATCAGGATCACGTGTTACTACTCCGTAGTCCCATAGGACTGGTTGATCAGGGTCATACCCAGTTTTGAGTATTTCCGGTGTAGTCTGTTTAGTACTATCCCAGAACCTTGAGTGGTGATGTTGAGTTGTTGTACTACCCCATTTTTAGTATGATGTCTCATTCTGAGCATTTTACTGCCGTTATGCTGCCGGAATTGCCCTAGGAGTTCGAGTGATACTAACTCCTTGTCCTACATTCTACAGTCCATAGTTGATGCTGATTCCGTCCTTGGTTCGTTTCTCAGGATGTCATCGGCTAAGCGAAGTTCCGTTGCTCGTAGCCAGAACCATGGATATGGTAGGGATGAGGATCCTCCCGACCAGTCTTCGTTGACAGAGCTCATGCTAGAGATGGAGAGGAACAAGCGTGAGTCTAATCGTTTGTTGGCACGTATCGAGGAGAACACCGCACCTCAGTTCAAAGGGTCTGCTACCATTCATGATTTCATTCGCTTGCACCCACCTACTTTTCATCATTCCATCGAGCCACTCGATGCAGATGACTGGCTCCGTAGCATCACCCATAAGCTGCGTTCTGCGAACGTAGCTGAAGATGACAAGGTCACTTATGCCACATACCACCTGAAAGGTCCTGCTAGTCTTTGGTGGCAGAACTATGAGACTTTGCTTCCAGCCGGCCAGATTCCTACCTGGAAGGATTTCACTGAGTCTTTTCGTGAGCATCACATTCCCCAGGCCCTTCTTGATCGCAAGAGAGAAGAGTTCTGTAGTTTCACCCAGAGTAAGATGGCTGTTGATGCTTATAGCAGAGAGTTTGAGAACCTCGCCCGTTATGCCACAGAAGAAGTGTCCACGGACGCCAAGAAGCAAGCTAGGTTCCGGAAGGGTCTCAACCCCAAGTTGCGTCGTGATCTCCGCCTGCATCATTGTGATACATTCCAAGCCCTTGTGAACAAAGCCATCAATGCAGAGACAGCTCAGCTCACTTACGAGGAGTCTCGTAAGCACACCCGTGATTTGGGATCCTCCTCTGGCTCTAGCTCCCAGAAGTGCCGGATTTGGGTTCCAAACTCCGCTCTTCCTTCCGGATATGCACCGAGGCCATCCTATGTGGTGCCTTCTCCAGCTCAGTCGTATGTTCCACCCGGGCCTACTGGTAGACCGTTTGTCAGTGCGGGTCCACGTCCAACCTCAGGGACTTGCTTCACATGCGGGAAGCCAGGACACTATGCACGTGACTGCTCTCAGACTAGTTATGCTCCACCCAGCCCGAGAAGACTGTTGGCTGTATTAAGCCATCACGCAAGATGATCAGTGTCAAGTCAGCCCCTACTGAACGTGGACGTGTGCATCACGTCTCAGCTAAAGACGCTCATGATGATCCAGATGTCGTTCTTAGCACACTCCTCGTCAATTGTCACCCAGCATCAGTTCTATTCGATACTGGAGCATCTCACTCCTTCATTTCTGAAGGCTATGCTCGTTTGCACGACATGTCATTTTGCGATATGCCAACTCAGCTAGTCATCCAAACTCCTGGATCCAAATGGCAAACCTCTAGTGTAAGCCATGGTAACGAAATCCTTGTTGACAGACTTGTATTCCTTGCATCACTTGTAGCCCTCAAGTCCTCAGATATTAACATCATCTTGGGTATGGACTGGATGACAGCTCATCATGCCAAGATTGATTGTTACACAAGATCTGTTCAACTTACACACCCATCTGGCAAGATAGTCACCGTCTCCACTAGAGTTGCAAAGCGTCAGCTCTATTCTCTTAATGCCAGCCCTCTTCCAGACCTTGAAGATATCCCGGTAGTCCGTGACTTTCCGGATGTCTTTCCAGAGGAACTGCCAGGTGTTCCCCCTGACAGAGATGTAGAGTTCGTCATAGATCTTATCCCAGGAACAGCTCCAATCTCCCGGAGACCTTACAAGATGGCACCCCTAGAACTAGCCGAGCTTAAGAAACAACTCGATGAGTCCTTGCAAAAGGGTTTCATCCGTCCTAGTTCTTCTCCTTGGGCTTGCCCCGTCCTCTTCGTCAAGAAGAAAGACGGTACGGACCGGATGGTTGTAGATTATCGTCCCGTTAATTTGGTCACGATAAAGAACAAGTATCCGCTTCCCAGGATCAACGACCTGTATGATCAGCTCGCTGGATCCTCAGTCTTTTCCAAGATGGATTTAAGGTTAGGCTACCATCAAATCAAGATCAGAAATGGGGACATTCCCAAGACAGCTTTTGTTACTCGTTATGGTCAGTACGAGTACACCGTCATGTCCTTTGGCCTAACCAACGCCCCAGCCACATTCTCCCGCCTGATGAACTCGATCTTCATGGAGTACTTAGATAAGTTCGTCGTGGTTTACCTCGATGATATTCTTATTTACTCGAAGAACGAGGAAGAGCATGCCGAACATCTTAGACTTGTTTTAGAAAAACTCAGAGAACACCGCCTTTATGCCAAGTTCTCCAAGTGTGAATTCTGGTTGCCAGAAGTGACCTACCTAGGCCACGTAATCTCTGGTAAGGGCATTGCTGTCAATCCCGAGAGAGTTCAAGCCGTTCTCGATTGGACTCCACCTGAGACCGTGAAACAAGTTAGGAGTTTCCTTGGTCTAGCCAGCTATTGTCGCCGCTTTGTTGAAAACTTCTCCAAAGTAGCCAAACCCCTCACGGAACTTCTCAAGAAAGATAAAAAGTTTGAGTGGTCCCCACAGTGTGAGTACAGTTTTCAGGAACTGAAAAGACGCCTGACTTCTGCTCCCATACTTGTGCCACCGGATTTCACTAAAGACTTTATTATCTACTGCGACGCCTCACGACAAGGACTAGGTTGCATTCTTATGCAGGATCGTCATGTGATTGCCTATGCATCTCGACAGTTGCATCCACATGAGGAGAATTATCCTACACATGATCTAGAGCTTGCAGCCGTAGTCCATGCACTCAAGACCTGGCGACATTACCTCCTTGGTAAACGTTGCGAGATCTACACCGATCACCAGAGTCTCAAGTATATCTTCACCCAACCGGATCTGAACCTTAGGCAAAGACGTTGGTTGGAGTTAATCACAGATTATGATCTAGGGATTACCTACACCCCAGGCAAAGCCAATGTCATGGCTGATGCTCTAAGTCGTAAATCCTATTGCAACAATCTCATGTTGCAGCAAGGCCAACCACTTCTCCATGAGGAATTCTGTAAGCTTAACCTTCACATTAGCTCCTCGCGGATTCCTTTCTACCTTGGTGGCGAAACCTACCCTTGAGGATCAGATCATCTCTGACCAGAAGTTTGATAGGGGGGTTATTCCGCATTAAGAGAAACATTAAGAAGGGAGTTGGTGGATGTTTCTCTATGGATGATCGTGGTGTTGTTTTCTTTGAGAATCGCTTGGTGGTTCCCAAGAATCAACATCTGCGACAATTGATTCTTAAGGAGGCGCATGAATCCCCTCTCACGATTCATCCCGGTAGTACTAAGATGTATCAGGACCTACGCCAGAGGTTCTGGTGGACTAGGATGAAAGAGAAATCGCTGAGTTCATTGCTAAATGTGACGTTTGTCGTCGCGTTAAGGCAGAGCATCAAAGACCTGCTGGCACCCTTCAGCCTTTAGCTATTCCTGAATGGAAATGGGATAAAGTTGGTATGGACTTCATCACCGGCTTTCCCAGGACCAAGAGAGGGAATAATGCTATCTTCGTAGTCATTGATCGTCTTTCCAAAGTGGCTCACTTCCTTCCTGTTCGAGAAAGTATCACTGCTAGTCAGCTTGCTGACTTATATATTTCTCGAATAGTGTCACTTCATGGTGTTCCACTAGAGATCAATTCAGACCGTGGCAGCCTTTTCACTTCTCATTTCTGGGAGAGTTTCCAAACTGCCATGGGAACCCATCTTTCCTTCAGTACCGCTTTCCACCCTCAGTCGAGTGGTCAGGTGGAACGGGTCAATCAAATTCTCGAAGACATGCTCAGAGCTTGCGTTATCTCATTCGGTATGGATTGGGAGAAATGTCTTCCTTTTGCCGAGTTTGCTTATAACAATAGCTACCAATCCAGCCTCAAGAAAGCTCCTTTTGAGGTTCTCTATGGACGAAGATGTCGAACACCTTTGAACTGGTCAGAAACCGGTGAAAGACAATTCTTTGGACCGGATATGATCCAGGAGGCAGAAGAGCAAGTTCGCATCATTCGTGAGAATTTGAAAACAGCCCAGTCTCGTCAGAAGAGCCAGTACGATCGTCATCATAAGGATATGACTTATGAAATTGGCGACCAAGCTTACCTTCGGGTTACTCCTTTGAAGGGTACCCATCGTTTCGGTATCAAGGGCAAGTTGGCTCCTCGTTACATTGGTCCCTTTCGCATTCTCGCTAAACGAGGAGAGGTTGCCTACCAATTGGAACTACCCCCACATCTTTCTCGAGTTCATGATGTCTTCCACGTCTCTCAACTCAGGCGTTGCTTCTCGGATCCCATCCGCGGAGTGGACCACGAAACGCTTGATCTCCAAGATAACCTCACATACCGAGAGTACCCGGTTCGCATTCTTGATCAAGCAGAGCGTGTTACTCGACGTCAGAACATCAAGTTTCTCAAAGTTCAGTGGTCTCATCATTCCGAGAGAGAAGCTACTTGGGAGCGAGAAGATCGTCTTCGACTGGAGTACCCCGCTTTCTTTCCGTCGACCCCTGAATCTCGAGACGAGATTCTGTCAAGTGGGGGCGAGTTGTCACATCCCTAGTCTGGTATGACTTAGACTAGCTAGCTATTTGTGCATCATATTTAAATTTCATTTAAATTTGAAATGAGGATTGGTGGAACCCTCAGAATCATTTTTGAAAATGACCCAAATAAAAATTTCTCCAAAAGGGTCCAAGAAAATGCTCATGTTGCCCTCTGAAAATATTGGACAGAGATAAAAATCAAAACAATATTTTTAGGAGCTCATGGATATTTATTTTGGCCATTTGGTTTAATTCGATAAATATTTGCATTGGAAATATATTTCTATATATATGAAATATGGTCCAAAAATTATGCCAATTATAAAAGAGCTCTGGAATAATATATCTAGCTCCTGCAAAAATTGGCATAAGGAAATTAAATGATTTAATATATTTATTAAATCAAACAAATGTCAGAAAAATTAGAAAACAAAATTAAAAGAAGGAGGGGTTTACCTGGGCCTCCCTCCCCTGCGCAGCCCAGCAGCAGCAGGCCGGCCCAGCCAGGAGGCGGCCCAGCCCGCCTGGCCCCCCCCCTCCTCTGTCGTCTTCCTCCCCGACAGGGGAACGGCGTGTGCCCGACGCTCGCCGGCACGCGCGCGCGCCACCTCCCCCCCTGCTGGCCACCTCCTGCTTCCCCGGACCCCCTCGATGCCCCGGACGAAGCCACGCAGCTGCCCCGCACCGCTCTCACTCTCCCTCGCCCTCCTCTTCTCCCCCTGCTCTCTCTCCCTCTCACCCGAGAACCACCGCCGCCGCCGACGAGAACCACCGCGGCCACAACCACCCCCTCGCCCCTCGGTTGTGCCCACGAGCTCCGCGACGTCGTCCTCGACCCCCTCACCGAACCACGCCCCGCCGGAAGCCCTGCAGCGTCGACTTCGAGCTCTTCTTCAACCTTCGGCCGCCGGTGACCTCGTCTTCGATTCGCGCCGTCTAGGTCGTCCCCAGGCCCACTGAGCTGCGCTTCGACCTCCCAGTGAGCTCCGCCGCCGTTCCCCTTTCTTCTCCCCCTCGTATCCACGCCGTAGCACCGTTCCCCACCACGGCCGAAGCCTCCCGCCGCCGTCCATGTCGCCGCCGCCGTCTCGGCCCGCCTCCGCCCAAACCAAGCCTCCCTCCGCGTTACTGGTGCCACGAGGGTGCCGCCGGGCCCCTCAGGTGGCCTCCCCGTGCCCCGCAGCCCGATCCCGCTCGCGCCCGAACTCCGGCCGCCGCCGCGAGCCTTGCTCCGGCGAGCTCCGGCCGTCCCCGCTCCTTCCACCTGTCCCACCAGATGCGCGAGAGCCCGGGCTACGCCCCGGTGCTCTCAGACGCCGTCCCCGTGGCCTGTGGCGCGGACTCCGCCGCGTCCAGAGGTCGCCGGCGACGAGCCCCCGTCGCCTGAGCCCTGCCAGGTGGGGCCGGCCCGTCAGGTGATTAGCTTAGTGCTAATCACCGTTAACTAACCCCCCCCCCCCGACGCTGACCAGTGGGCCCGACCCCCCCTAACCTTTTAATTAAATTAAATTAACCCTATTAACCCCAGTGTCACTGACGTGTGGGTCCCACACGTCAGATTTGACCTGGACAGCCGCGTTGACCACTGACGTCGTGCTGACGTCATGCTGACGCAATTATTTATTTTCTGGAATTAAATTAATTCAGAAAATCCAGAAATTGATTTAAACTTCAAAAATTCATATCAATTCAACCGTAGCTCAGATTAAAATAATTTATATATGAAAAATTATCAGAAAAATGCAACCTTTCCATCTGTACTAGTTTCATGCATGACAAACCAACTTATACATGCTGAATATGGGAAAACACATTATGGCATATATAAGAGACCTAATTTAGAAATGCATTTGAATCTTTGGTTCAAATGGACTTCAAATCAAATGTTACCTAGATGCATTAGCTCAAACAGCATCACATCTACATGCCATGTTCATGCATCATATTGTTGCATATGATTGTGTATTGATTGCCGGCACCGTTCCTTCTCGATAGGTCCTGCTCCGGAGACGTTCCAGAGTACCTGTCTGTGAAGCAGTGCCTCCCTTGTTGTTTTACCAGGCAAGCAACGCCCCTTGTTCATTTCGATAAAACCATACTCTCTCGCTCCTGCTCTCAGTTATTGCATTAGGACAACAACGATTCATCTGCTACTTTGTGCTGCGGTAGTTGAACCCATTCCTCTGCATGACCTGTCATTGCCACAGTAAATAGTTGAAACCCACTAGCATGTGTAGGAGTTGATTGAAGCCATTGTTGTGTTCCTACCATGCTATGCCTGCTATTGCTTAGAGTTGTGTCAGGTCTGATTCATTGGGAATGAATTGGAGTGTTACGATATGTCCTGATGCTGATAGTGAAGTGTGTGAACACGATTTGGTAAAGGTAGCGGTGAGAGGCCATGTAGGAGTACATGGTGGGTTGTCTCACTGGAACCGTCCTTAAGCCCTGAGTTCTGTGTATGTTGTCCAATGACTCGATACTACCACACATTGGAATGCTTAAGTGCCCCTCTCGACTTATTAACCAACTTGGTCTCTGTCCAGGAGTCGCAACTAGTTTCTGGTGTTTGTAGGTAGTGCTATTTTTCTACCAAGTGGCACCCGGCAGGGTGGGCTTGGGACAGACTAGGCACACGTGGCACGGTGTACCGAGTGGCACCCGGTTGGTGGGCTCGGGAACCCTGCTCACATCATTTGGGGCCGTGAGCGACACCCCGGCCGGATCTCCTTGCGGATGGAACCCGAATAGGCGATAAACCTGGACTAGAGTCTTGTGTGGTTAGTCAGGTCGTGGCCGACACCCTCGCCAGGCTTCCGCTTGAAGGTTGCCGAGGTACATGACGTGTACATGGCGGTAAGTGGCGAGAGCGTGTGTGAAGAAGTACACCCCTGCAGGTTTAACATGATCTATTCGAATAGCCGGGTCCGCGGTTATGGACTTCTTGGATGCTTACATGGTACATAGACAACTTGAAGTGGATACTATAAAATGCTCAAGACAAGTGTTTGTGCTATGGATGGCCTTCTCGTAGGGAGACGGGGACGAATCCATAGTAGTGTATTGTATGGTGATTAGTGGACTCGTGTTCGTTGTTTCACCTCAAAAGTTTCTGGTAGTCGTAGAATAGGATAGCCACAGAGTCAAAGCTGGCTTGCAGCAACTAAACCCCACATTACCCTCTTGATACAAATGCATGTATGATAGGATCTGATGTAAGTCTTGCTGAGTACCTTTGTACTCATGTTGCTTTATTTATGTTTTTGCAGCGGAGACTTCGGTCTTACTAGGGTTCTCATGGACTTCGACTAGTAGCTAGTACCTCAGCTACGATCTTGATCGGATGTTGTAGATAGTCAGGCTCTTCAGCCTTTTTCATTTGTAGATGTCTGTACCCAGACATGTAATGCTTCCGCTTGTTGCTTGTATGCTCTGTATGACGGGTCTTGTGACCCCTGTTTGCAATAAATGCTATGACGGCTCTTCTGAGCCTTTATCTATATAAGTTGTTGAGTTATGCTGTGATGCCATGTTGTACAGCACATACTTGCATGTTATGCGTACGTGTAATGTGTATTGCTATGTGTGGGATCTGACTATCTAGTTGTTTATCCTTAGTAGCCTCTCTTACCGGGAAATGTCTCCTAGTGCTTCCACTGAGCCCTGGTAGCTTGCTACTGCTCCGGAACACTTAGGCTGGCCGGCATGTGTCCTTCTTCGATCCTGTGTCTGTCCCTTCGGGGAAATGTCACGCGATGAATACCGGAGTCCTGCTAGCCCGCTACAGCCGGTTCACCGGAGTCCTGTTAGCCCAGTGCTACAGCCTGGATTCACTCGCTGATGACCGACACGTTCGATGCTGGGTCATGGATGCCTGTCCCTGTAAGTTAGTGCCACTTTGGGTTTACGACTAACCATGTCAGCCCGGGCTCTTTATCATATGGATGCTAGCAACACCATCATATACGTGTGCCAAAAGGCGCAAACAGTCCCGGGCAAAAGTAAGGCGACACCCGTGGGGATACCGTGCGTGAGGCCGCAAAGTGATATGAGGTGTTACATGCTGGATCGATGTGGCATTGAGTCGGGGTCCTGACAGAAGCGATGATGAGCCCAGATTCCACGAAATGGCTTGAGGCCATAAAATCTGAGATATGATCCATGTATGAGAACAAAGTATGGACTTTGATTGACTTGCTCAATGATCAGCAAGCCATGTTAAATAAATGGATCTTCAAGAGGAAGACGAACACTGATAGTAGTGATACTATCTACTAAGCTCGACTTGTTGCGAAATGTTTTCAACAAGTTCAAGGTGTTGAATACGATGAGATTTCTCACTCGTATCGAAGCTTAAGTCTGTCTGAATCATGTTAGCAATTGCCAGATTTTATGAAATCTGGCAAATGGATGTCAAAACTGCATTCCTTAATGGATTTATTAAAGAAGAGTTGTATATGATGCAACCAGAAAGTTTTTGTCAATCCTAAAGATGCTAACAAAGTGTGCAAGCTCCAGCAATCCATCAATGGACTGGTGCAAGCATCTCGGAGTTGGAATATACGCTTTGATGAGTTGATCAAAGCATATGGTTTTATACAGACTTTTGGAAAGAACTATATTTACAAGAAAGTGAGTGGGAGCACTACAACATTTCTGATAAGTATATGTGAACGACATATTATTAATTGGAAATGATGTAGAATTTTCTGGAAAGCATAAAGGAGTGTTTGAAAGGAGTTTTTCAAAGAAAGACCTCGGTGAAGCTGCTTGCACATTGAGCATCAAGATCTATATAGATAGATCAACACGCTTGATAAGTTTTTCAATGAGTACATACCTTGATAAATTTTTGAAGTACTTCAAAATGGAACAGTCAAAGAAAGAGTTCTTGCCTGTTTTGCAAGGTGTGAAGTTGAGTAAGACTCAAAACCCGACCATGGCAGAAAATAGAAAGAGAATGAAAAGTCATTCCCTATGCCTCAGTCATAGGTTCTATAAAGTATGCTATGCTGTGAACCAGGCCTATTGTATACCTTGCTCTGTGTTTGGCAAAGGAATACAATTTTGATCTAATAGTAGATCACTGGACCATGGTCAAGAATATCCTTAGTGAGGACTAAGGAGATGTTTCTCGATTATGGAGGTGATAAAAGAGTTCGTCGTAAAAGTTACATCGGTGCAAACTTTTACACTGATCCAGATGACTCTAAGTCTCAATCTGGATACATATTGAAAGTGGGAGCAATTAGCTAGAGTAGCTCCGTGCAGAGCATTGTAGACATAGAATATTTGGAAAATACATACGGCTCTGAATGTGACAGACCCGTTAACTAAGCTTCTCTCACAAGCAAAACATGATCACACCTTAGTACTCTTTGGGTGTTAATTACATAGTGATGTGAACTAGATTATTGACTCTAGTAACCCCTTTGGGTATTGGTCACATAACGATGTGAACTATGTTAATCATATATAGATATGAATATTGGTGTTAAATCACATGGCGATGTGAACTAGATTATTGACTCTAGTGCAAGTAGGAGACTGAAGGAAATATGCCCTAGAGGCAATAATAAAGTTATTATTTATTTCCTTATATCATGATAAATGTTTATTATTCATGCTAGAATTGTATTAACCGGAAACATAATACATGTGTGAATACATAGACAAACATAGTGTCACTAGTATGCCTCTACTTGACTAGCTCGTTGAATCAAAGATGGTTAAGTTTCCTAGCCATAGACATGAGTTGTCATTTGATTAACGGGATCACATCATTAGGAGAATGATGTGATTGACTTGACCCATTCCGTTAGCTTAGCACTTGATCGTTTAGTATGTTGCTATTGCTTTCTTCATGACTTATATATGTTCCTATGACTATGAGATTATGCAACTCCCGTTTACCGGAGGAACACTTTGTGTGCTACCAAACGTCACAACGTAACTGGGTGATTATAAAGGAGCTCTACAGATGTCTCCGAAGGTACATGTTGGGTTGGCGTATTTCGAGATTAGGATTTGTCACTCCGATTGTCGGAGAGGTATCTCTGGGCCCTCTCGGTAATGCACATCACTATAAGCCTTGCAAGCAATGTGGCCAATGAGTTGGTTACGGAATGATGCATTACGTAACGAGTAAAGAGACTTGCCGGTAATGAGATTGAACTAGGTATTGGATACCGACGATCGAATCTCGGGTAAGTAACATACCGATGACAAAGGGAACAACGTTGGTTTGACCGATAAAGTTCTTCGTAGAATATGTGGGAGCCAATATGAGCATCCAGGTTCCGCTATTGGTTATTGACCGGAAACAGTTCTAGGTCATGTCTACATAGTTCTCGAATCCGTAGGGTCCGCACGCTTAAAGTTACGATGACAGTTTTATTATGAGTTTATATGTTTTGATGTACCAAAGGAGTTCGGAGTCCCCGATGAGATCGGGGACATGACGAGGAGTCTCAAAATGGTCGAGACGTAAAAATTGATATATTGGATGACTATATTCGGACATCAGAAAGGTTCCGAGTGATTCGGGTATTTTTCGGAGTACCGGGAAGTTACGGGAATACGGGGAAGAGTATTGGGCCTTAACAGGCCTTAGTGGGAAGGAGCGAGGAGGTGGCGCGCCCCCCTCCCAAGCCCAGTCCGAATTGGACAAGGGGTTTGGGGTGCGGCCCCCCTCTCCCTTCCTTCTCCACTCCCCTCCTTTCCCCCCTTCTCCTAGTTGGACTAGGAAAGAAGGAGTCCTACTCCCGGTGGGAGTAGGACTCCCCTTGGCGCGCCCCTCCTTGGCCGACCACCCCCTCCCCCTTGGCTCCTTTATATACGGGGGCAGGGGGGCACCCCATGACACCCAAGTTGATCTACATGATCGTTCCTTAGCCGTGTGCGGTGCCCCCCTCCACCATATTCCACCTCGGTCATATCGTCACGGAGTTTAGGCGAAGCCCTGTGCCGGTAGAACATCATCATCGTCACCACGCCGTCGTGCTGACGGAACTCATCCCCGACACTTTGCTGGATCGGAGTCCGGGGATCGTCATCAAGCTGAACGTGTGCTGAACTCGGAGGTGCCGTACGTTTGGTACTTGCATCGGTTGGATCGTGAAGACGTACGACTACATCAACCGCGTTGTCATAACACTTCCGCTTACGGTCTACGAGGGTACATGGACATTACTCTCCCCTCTCGTTGCTATGCATCACCATGATCTTGCGTGTGCGTAGGATTTTTTTTTGAAATTACTACGTTCCCCAATAGTTTTAGTGTTTTCTTCTGGTTTTCTTTGTGTGTTTCATTTATTGTTTTATTATTAGTTTTACTTGTTGTTATAGTGTCATAGTTTTGTATAATGGTATGCCTACGTATGTCTTGTTTGTTTTGATAGATTACCGAGAGTGTGAGGCTTGTTATTACGAGTCTTCACAGTTTCAAGATCATCACCAACGCAAGTCATTTGATCATGTATTTTATTACCTATGATTTTTATTGCATTAGTTGTTATCCTCCCCAACATGCATGCAAGTAGGTGAATTTGGTTTTCTGTTCTTGAGTAGTATCATGTGGTAGGTTGAACCCAAATCTGTCCGATTCGGGGCTCCGCAGACCCAAGAAAGGTTCGAACACTGGGGCGTGTACGAAGAACTCATCCTCTCCAGCCAACCGACCCGTCGCCCCATAGCCTAGCTCGACGAACAAGGAAGAAGATGGACACGACAGTTTACCCAGGTTCGGGCCACATTGCGGCGTAAGGGCCTACTCCTGCTTTGTGGTGGATTTGCCTCGCGAGGGGTTGAGGATGAACAAGTACACTGGATGAACAACCTCGCCAGGTTTGCTTTGGTGAGGAGATGAGTCGAGGGGTTCGGTGGATCTAGGTCCAGATCCCTCTCTTGGTGGTAGCTAACCTATACTTATAGTGGTGTCGGTCCTCTTACCCCAAAACGTAGGCGGGAAGGGATCCCAAAGTGGCTAATTTGAAAGGGGACAAGTAGTACAACTTATCCTGACAAAAAGGTGGTCTTCTCCTGCAAAGCTTCTTGCCGTGACGCCTTGGTGGGCTCGATGACATCCGTCATGCCGTCCTGGTGGTCTTGGTCTTGTTGCACCGGAGTGGAAACCTTGCCTGATTCCTCGAGAATCCTCGCCTTGGCTTGCCTCCTTAGCACCAAAGAGGAAACTGTCTTCTCTGCGCGTGCTGGCGCCTGCCTGGCCTTGGTCGTCATGGCTTGTGTCACTGCGACCTCATGAGGTTGGGAACTTGCATAGGAATTTCCACTCCTCGGGAGCAGCCTAGGGAGGCCGCTCCCTTAGGAGGTCTTGGCATTGTTTCCCTCGTGAGGCTTGGCCCCTCGCAAGGGTCTTATCTTGGTGGTGCTGTAGATGGTTCGTACTAGGCCTTCGATGGAGCCACACCGTGGGCCGCAGGCAGGCAAGTCTGGGTACCTGGTTCCCAGAATACCGACAGTAGCCCTCAGGCCGAAGGCGCGCTAGAACTTGGCTTCGAGGCAAAGCTAAAGGGCAAGGGCGAAGCGCCACGGGCCCCAATCGCCTGCAGGCCAGGCTGACGCATGGCGCCTGATGGGACGTGGTCATCTCCACTTCCCGATGCCGCCTCGGCAACTTCCCGACTTGACAACTGAAGAAGAAGGGGAAGACCCATGTGGTCGCGGAGCCCTCGCCGGGGCCGGAACCAGCGCTGGACCGGTCCACGGTGATCAACCAGGAGTGGCTGGACAAGGCCCGGCAAGCCCTAGCCGCTGATTCCAACGAGTGGAAGGAAATGATGGTCTAGCCTGCCTCCCGAACTTAGCTGATATGGAGGCCATCGAAATCCCTCTTCATGTCCACGCTCTCTTTGCTGGCCTGCTGCCTTCGTTCTCCGATTACTTCAACGTCATGCTCTCGCATTACCAGATCCACGCGCTGCATCTGGATCCTGGATCCTCCTCTCTGCTTTCGCCTTCTTGCGAGGCCTTCATGGGCATTGCCCCATCTGTGGCTTTGCTCCTCCATTTCTACTCGCTCCACTTGGTCGACAGCAGGCAATGTTTGGGGTGCGTGTCGCTTCAGGTGGTGGTGGCGACCGCGAGCTCCGGCATCAACTTCACTCTCCGCCCGGACACAAGGGGGTTCCAGAAGCAGTGGGTGTATGTGGACGCCACTGTGCACAGCCCCCTGCTCCTCATCCCATCGATGCCGGTGGAGCGGAGCTCCGGCTGGGGTCACACGGAGCTCGCTGACCCATGACTCACACGCGTCCTGTCCAGGCTGGCCTAGCTGAAGGAGGCGGGGGTGACGATGGCGATGGTGGTGAGGGAGTTCACCTGGCAACGCATCGCCCTGCTTCAGCACCATTCTCGTTCGATGTGGGCTTTTACCGGCCCCACAGACGACATGAGGCTCCAGCGGCCCCCACTTCCTTCCTGTACCCTACGCGAAGTGGTCCGCCGCCTGACGGCCGAAGAACCCACTGGGATCCCCACGTGTGGATTCTCTCTCGAATATCACCTTCGCCGCAAAGATGCAACACTTTGACGAGTGGGGGATGCTTCTCGAGGGCAACGAGGGGCCTCATGACAACCCTCTCTTGGTGACTACCACACATGGAGGCCCCGAGGTGCGCGGCCGCGAGTTGGTCATGGGGGAGCGGGCACCGCTCGTTGTCGGTGTCAAAACCGGCGGATCTCGGGTAGGGGGTCCCGAACTGTGCGTCTAAGGCTAATGGTAATAGTAGGCGGGGGACACAATGTTTACCCAGCTTCGGGCCCTCTCTATGGAGGTAATACCCTACTTCCTGCTTGATTGATCTTGATGATATGAATATTACAAGAGTTGATCTACCACGAGATCGTAGAGGCTAAACCCTAGAAGCTAGCCTATGGTTATGATTGTTTTTGTCCTACGGACCAAACCCTCCGGTTTATATAGTGTAGGATCGAAAGTATGTCTAGAGGGGGGGAGGGGTGATTAGACTACTTGACGAAATAAAAATCTATCATTTTCCCAATTTTAGTTCTTGGCAGATTTTAGCAACTTTGCACAAGTCAAGCAATCTTAACACAATTCAAGCAAGCATGCAAAGAGTATATGAGCAGCGGAAAGTAAAGCATGCAACTTGCAAGAATGTAAAAGGAAGGGTTTGGAGAGTGCAAACGCAATAGGAGACACGGATGTTTTTGTCGTGGTTCCGATAGGTGGTGCTATCATACATCCACGTTGATGGAGACTTCAACCCACGAACGGTAATGGCTTCGCGAGTCCACGTAGGGCTCCACCCACGAAGGGTCCACAAAGAAGCAACCTTGTCTATCCCACCATGGTCGTCGCCCACGAAGGACTTGCCTCACTAGGGTAGATCTTCACGAAGTAGGCGATCTCCTTGCCCTTACAAACTCCTTGGTTCAACTCCACAATCTTGTCGGAGGCTCCCAAGTGACACCTAGCCAATCTAGGAGAAACCACTCTCCAAGAAGTAACAAATGGTGTGTTGATGATGAACTCCTTGCTCTTGTGCTTCAAATGATAGTCTCCCCAACACTCAACTCTCTCTCACAGGATTTGGATTTGGTGGAAAGAAGATTTGAGTGGAAAGCAACTTGGGGAAGGCTAGAGATCAAGATTCATATGGTAGGAATGGAATATCATGGCCTCAACACAAGTGTAGGTGGTTCTCTCTCAGAAAATGTATGTTGGAAGTGTAGGCATGTTCTGATGGCTCTCTCCACGAATGAAGAGTGGGTAGAGGGGTATATATAGCCTCCACACAAAATCTAAACGTTACACACAACTTACCAATCTCGGTGGGACCGAGTCATGAAACTCGGTCGGACCGATTTAGCAAATAATGTGACCGTTAGGATTTTCGGTGGGACCGACATGCAAATCGGTAGGACCGATATGATTAGAGTTAGGGCATAACCTAATCTCGGTGAGACCGATTACTCAAACTCGGTGGGACCGATTTTGGTAATAAGCTAACCAGAGAGTTGGTCAGGCAAACTCGGTGGGATTGATTCGCTCATCTCAGTTGGACCGAAACGTTACGAAAGGGAAACAAAGAGTTTGCATTGCAATCTTGGTGGGACCGATCGCTCATCTCGGTTGGACCAAAATGTTACGAAGGGAAATAGAGAGATTACAATCCCATCTCGGTGAGACCGAGATCCCTATCGGTGAGACCGATTTGCCTAGGGTTTGTGGCAGTGGCTATGACATCTGAACTCGGTGGCGCCGAATAGAAATAATCGGTGGGGCCGAGTTTGACTTTTGGTGTAGGTCATATGTGGATGTGAGAAAGTAGTTGAGGGCTTTGGAGCGTATCACTAAGCATTTTGAGCAAGAAAGCCATTAAGAAACACCTCATCCCTCCTTGATAGTATTGGCTTTTCCTATAGACTCAATGTGATCTTGGATCACTAAAATAGAAAATGTAGAGTCTTGTGCTTTAAGCTTGAGCCAATCCTTTTGTCCTTAGCATTTTGAGGGATCCACTTTTCTCATCCATGACATGCCAATCATTGAGCTTTCTTGAAATATTTATCTTGAAATAGCATTAGCTCAATGAGCTATATGTTGTTAGGAATTACCAAAACCACCCAAGGATAGTTGCACTTCCAATCTCCCCCTTTTTGGTAATTGATGACAACATATAGATCAAATCTTCGACAAATGATAATAAGATTGAAAAAACATCGTCGCTTTGAGAAGTATGTGATAAGTAAGAGCTCCCCCTAAATTTGTGCATCATTTAAAATTTGCTTTGGACTGCAAATGCACAATGAGTTATGATCATGGGTCACTCTTCCATGTCACATACATCTTGGTGGATCGCTCAAAATGATGATCATTAAACACAAGAACTCATCACCAAGCAAAGTGAATGATCATATGAGGAAATAATAGATAATATCATCCAACAAGCATTAATGTAGCATAGCATATGATCAAACACATGATCATCCAAGTATCTCACAAAAGCATAAAGTATCAAGCACACAAATAACGAAGTTCAACCACCAAAAAGACAAGAGAGAACAAAAGCAGCACTCTCTCTCGAAGCCTATGATCTATACATTTTTCTCCCCCTTTGGCAACAAGTTACCAAAAAGTTCATAGAAAATGCATAGTGCTAAACGACTCTCAGGCTTGGTCTTCATGTGACGGTGTAGATATGGCTCCTTGGACGAAGTCTTCTATTGATGTAGCTAGAGCTGGTGGAGTTGGTGCTGGAGCTGGAGGCACTGAAGCTGTAGCTGGCACAGATGATGTAGCTCTGGTGTCTGGAACAGGCACTATAGCATATCTCTTTCCTCTGGGCACTCTAGCAAAAGCATCAGTAGTTGACTTGCCCTTCTTCTCCTCCACATCGTCCTGAAGTTGCTCAACTGCAGTTTGGAGCTCAGTCACTTTGACATCAAGAGCATAAAACTTCTGCTCTATGATCCTCTCCGAGCTCTCCTGGTTTTGAGTCAGTGTGGCCAAGCCCTTCTCAATCCTCAAGGTGGAGGCAATAAAGTAGCCAAGCTGATCTTGCTTGCTCTTTATGAAAATCTGAGATGCCTTTTCAGCAATTGGCATCTTTGCAGCCTTCTCAGCCCTTGCCTTCTCTTTCTTCTCTTGTGCTTGCACAGATGATGGTTCATTTTAATCCATCACAATGGTGTTGTCCTCGAAATCAGGGTAGATGAGCAGGCGCTCCTTGTCCAAAAGATATATGCCAGTGCCCATCTTGGACTTAATGAGCTCCTGAATGTGTGGGGCATACCCACAACTCCTCTTCTGATCAGCAGCAGTCCTTTTGATTGTTTCCACAATAAGGTTCATGACTTTGAATTTCTGAGGCACATCAAATATATGCAGCCAGTTGATTGCATGGCCTCTGATCATCTTGTGAGCACCTGACTTGGGTAGCAAAGTGTGCCTTAAGATCCAGTTGATAGAAGGGAAACCTGACAACAGATAATGTATAGGTCCAAACTTATGTGTCTCTACTGAAGCATCTGGGATCTCTCTGTACATATGAGCCATGGATTTGTGGTATTTCTTCTTCTTGGCATAGACATCCAAGTCATCCTCTCTTTTGGAGCATTTATCAATTCAGGCCATTCTTCAACTGTTGATTGGCACCTGGTACCCTTAGATATCCAGACTATCTTCCCATCTGGGTAGAAATGAACTGTGGAGTAAAACTGCATAATGAGCTCATCATTCCACTTTGTGAGCTTCTGGACAACAAAGTCTTCTACTCCACAAGACTTGAAACTGTCATAAACTCCTGGATAGTGCTCTTCATTCTTCTTGATGTAATCCCAGTCGACCCATCTCATGTCACATACTATGGGCTTCTTGTCAACCAACACTGTCTCATAGAAATCTTGTTGTTCCTTAGTGTGGAACCTGTAGTCCACAACAGTTCTTCTTCTGACAGCATAGGGGTCAGTCAGTCTCCACTGTCTCAGACCTGCATCCTTCCTGAGCTTCATATTTTCTGCAACTGGGTGGGCATCATTATGATCAGGAATCTTGGGCTTCAACTTTCTCAAGACAAGTGAGTCTTTCATCTTCTTCTTCAGTAGCTTCAGGCACTGGGGCCTTGTTCTTCTCTGTAGCTGGAATACTCCTGGTGTTCCTCTTGGGTGCAGAGTTATCTTTAGGAGCAGCAGCTTTGGGAGCATCTTTGGGCTTAGATGGAGCAGCCCCTGATCTTATAGCATCTCCCATCAGCTTCTGAGCTTTAGGTGCTGGTGCAGAAATCTCTGCTTCTTCTTCTTCAGAGTCTCTCCTCATAGAGGGCTTGCCAAGTACTTTGGCAGTGGTAGTTCTGACTCTCTTCTTCTTCTTATCTTGGCCAGCAGCTTCATCAGCAGACTCAATGGTGAACTTCATGGATTCACCAGTGGCAACCTTCCTAGGTTTGGAAGTGGGAATTCTCCTTGTAGGTGTCTTCTTTTGCATTCCTGGCTTAGTGGATGCAACTGTGCCATATTCCTTCTTCAGCACTTTCTTCTTGGAAGTTGCCTCATCCTCAACAGCCACATAGTCCTCATCTTCAGAATCTGAGGTCTTCTTCTTTCTGGCCCTGGTGGCTGCCTTTGGCAAGTTGCTGGGTGTGCTCCTGCTACCGTCATCATAACTGCTAGAGGGACTAGTGCCCTCACTCATATGAACTTGCTCCTCAGACTTGTTCTGACCGTCACTCTGATCTGACATGATGCAAACTCTGACATCAGACCATGTGAATAGATATAGATGACGTAGAGTAGATGAGCATCACAAAGCATAGAGGTTTTTGCAAAAAATTGAGTCAAAAACTTAGTTTTAGTTTTCCACAAAAAGTATTTCGGAGCTACCAATTTGTAAACTCGGTGATACCGAAGCAGCTTTTGGAACCTAAACTAGTGAACTCGGTCAGACCGAGTCATAGTTTGGTGCCACCGAGACTACTAGGGTTTCACAAAGAATCAAACTCGGTCACACCGATTTGCAATTCTCGGTCAGACCGAGAATCACATGTGCAATGGCCTGAGCCAAATCGGTGAGACAGATTTCTACAACTCGGCCGGTCCAAGATGAATTCGGCGGAAACCTAACCCTAAATTTTCAATCCAAAACTAATCTACGAAGTGATTTCGCTGGATAGACTGATTGCAAGTGTGGCAAGATTCATGGAAATGCAATGCGCTAGGAATCGGAGTTAGGAATAGCACAAAGTTCAAAACCATACCCTAGTTCGGTGATGGATTTGCTACGGCGACAATGGCGGAGCAGAATCCCATTGACAGCGGTGGAGACCAGCGGCGGGAGGTCGCTGGTGATGAGAAGTACGATCCTGAGACCCGAGGAGGCAGAGCATACTATGCGCAGGCGAAGGGTTTCGGAAAAGTTTCCAAAATTTTGCCCGGGGGTATATATAGCCTGACCCTCTCGGTGTGACCGAGTGAAACAACTTGGTGGCACCGAGATGAATTACTGCAAGCAGTTACTGCAACTCGGTTTGACCGAAAAGTTCAAATCGGTTGCACCGAGATTGAAAACCTAGATCAACTTAGTGATTTCGGTATGACACTAATGGTTGAATCGGCCAGACCGAAACGCACAAAGAGCTTTTGGAGGTTTAAGTCTATGACGAATTGGGGACTCCGAGTGCTCCTCACACAGAGTGGTTTGAATCTGTCTTGATCAAACTTTGTGATGTAGCATGAATAGAGTTTGATACAAGAAGAGCATAGATAGCTAGAGAAGGTTCTTAGGCATTCTTGTCCATCCACTTGGCAAAAGAAAGGAAACCAAACAATCAAAGCTACAAGTGGATGTCCTCAAATGAGTAAATTATGCAACCAACATGCTCACACAATTAAATGGCAAATGAAATATGTGGCAGAGCATGCACAACCAATTCTAGCATCTATCAAGCAATTGGCGATGACTAGGTCATCTATATATGAGTATATTGACTTAGGAGTCAAATGAGAACATTTGATCATAGGTCATACTCATTGTTTAAGCACATGTGGGGTTACCACTTTTACATAAAGCATTGTTGTGTTCACACCATTAGAGTTGCTTTCACTCAATTCTTTGAGTAAAGCTCCCCTAGATGTGAGATCCCCCTAAGAGGGATGAACTAACCTTTGGTTTTGTTGATGATGAATTCATGTAGGTGTTGAAGATGTGGATGCTTAATGTTGATGTAGATCATTTGGAGCAATCCTTTGGAGTGAGTTGCACTTTCAATACCTACACGGGTTAGTCCCACAAGGAACAAACAAGGATATCCATAGACATAGAGTTATGCACACACACAAGATGATGTCTATGAAAGCATTAGGTTACCTTGTCCCTTGTCTTACCAAAAAGAGGTTTTGTGACTCCTTGAACTAGTGCAAGATGTGGAAGTTGATTGCACTTGTCCTTGCCAAAATGATAAGAGTGAAATATGTTGGCGGACTCACCCTCAAGAACTCTCTAGTTCTTCTTCTCCGGGATCCACATCATCTTGATGGGAATCCTTGGAGTTGTAGTTGCACTTGTTGAAGTAGAACTTGATGTAGTCTTTGGAACCCACTTGACCAAGGCCTTAGGAGCTTCTTCAAATGCATCAATCTCCTCTTGAAGCTTATCCTTGCCTTTTTGCTTGTGGTCTTGTGGTGGAAGATCATCTTGAGTTTGTGTCCCTTTGAAAGAAGTAGGATCATACTTCTCTTGTTGAGGAACAAACTTCGTCTTGGGGTATTGATGTTCTTCCCACTCAACTCCATTGGCATTGAACTTTCATTCAAAACCAACACCTTGGTTCTTCCGGTGCCTTCCTTGCTTGTGTACAATTTCCTCGAATTGCTTACTCCCGGCAAGGCTCTTGTAAACACCTTTCTCTACAATTCCCTTCAATAAGCTATTTTCTTGCTCAAGTGTAACTTGCCTAAGAGAATCATTAGTGGAATCAAGAGAACTACTAGAAGCAACAACACTGGATTTAGCATGATTATTGTTACTACTAGAGGAAGAATCTTTCTTGTTCTTGTTACTAGACTTGACTTGAGGCATGTAAGTAGATAAGAGTAAATGCTTGGCAATGTAAGAAGAACTTTTCTTGCAAAGATCATCATTGATTGCTTTTAAGAACTCATGCTTTTTCTCAAGGTTGATATTTTCAAAGCGTAACTTCTCATGAGTCCTTAAAAGTTCTCGATGATCTTCGAAGATAGTTTCATGAGCTAACTTAAGAGTGTTTAGTTCTCTAGTTAGGAGCTCAATCTTGTCCTTATCATTGTCATTCGTTTTATCTTGATTAGCATGATTAATTGACGTTTCATCATAGTATTCATCACTAGAGTTGTCAACAAGTAAATCATCATCACCTAACAAGTCATCTTCATCACTATGAAATCAACATACTCGGGATGTGATACCTTTGGGCCTTTAGCCGTGAAGTATCTTCCAAGTCCTTCATTTGGTGAATCAAATATGTCGTAGCAGTTGGTAGACACTAGTGCAAGACCGGCAACACCTTCATCTTGAGTATATTCGGAGTCGGAGTGATGGCTTCTCTCGGAGTGATTGTCGGAGTCGGAGCCGGATACCCATTCACCAACATGAGCTTGATGTCTTCGTCTTGTGTAGCTCCTTGATGACTAGTCCTTCCTTTTCGAATCCTTGCTTCTCCGGGATGTTCTTCGTTCATAACGATCATCTCTACTCCTTATTTCTCTTGATGGTGATTCTTCTCTTCTACTTCTTATTTTTGGAGAATCTTCTCTTCTTTTGTAGGGTGACATACACTCATTGGAATAGTGTCCGGGTCTTCCACAAATGTAGCAATTACGCTCAGGACTAGAAGATCTTTTGTCATTGTAGGACCTTGATTTGGAACTTCTTTCCTTGCTTCTACTCTTGTAGAACTTGTTGAAGTTCTTCACCATTAGGCTCAATTCTTCATTGAAGATTTGTTTTTAACTTGATGATGTGGCAACTTCACACGAGGCTTTGTAAGCACCACTTGACTTGTTGTGGAGCTCCTCCTTATCCTTGAGTGACATCTCACGAGCAACAATTCTTCCAATGACTTCCGTTGGCTTGAGATCTTTGTAATTGGGCATCATTTGGATCAATGTGCATACAGTATCATATTTTCCATCCAAAGCTCTTAGGATCTTCTAGATGATGAATTTGTCGATCATCTCTTCACTTCCTAAGCCGGCAATCTCATTTGTGATGAGAGCAAACCTAGAGTACATTTCAGCGACACCTTCACCATCCTTCATTTTGAACTTGTCAAGCTGACTTTGAAGCACATCCAATTTGGATTCCTTGACGGAGTTAGTACCTTCGTGCATATCAATCAAAGTATCCCAAATTTACTTTGCATTCTCAAGACGGCTGATTTTGTTGAATTCTTCGGGGCACAATCCGTTGAAGAGGATATCACAAGCTTGAGCATTATATTGCAGCATCTTCAACCCTTCCATGGTAGCTTCACGGTTTGGTTCTCTCCCATCAAAGGATTCACCTTGCAAGACAATACACACAATAGCCCAAACGGTGGGGTTATGTCCAAGAATATGCATTTTCATTTTATGCTTCCAACTAGAAAAATTAGTACCATCAAAGTAAGGACCTCTATGGTGGCAATTTCCCTCGCTAGACGCCATACTCTCCTAGGTTGTGAAACCAAGGCTATGACTACCAAAAGCTATGGATATCAAAGCAAATGGAGACCAAGGGTCTGATACCACTTGTAGGATCGAAAGTATGTCTAGCGGGGGGGGGGGGGTGATTAGAGTACTTGACCAAATAAAAATCTATCCTTTTTGCAATTTTAGTTCTTGGCAGATTTTAGCAACTTTGCACAAGTCAACCAATCTTAACACAATTCAAGCAAGCATGCAAAGAGTATATGAGCAGCGGAAAGTAAAGCATGCAACTTGCAAGAATGTAAAGGGAAGGGTTTGGAGAGTGCAAACACAATAGGAGACACAAATGTTTTTGTCATGGTTCCGATAGGTGGTGCTATCGTACATCCACATAGATGGAGACTTCAACCAACGAAGGGTAATGGCTGTGCGAGTCCACGGAGGGCTCCACCCATGAAGGGTCCACGAAGAAGCAACCTTGTCTATCCCACCATGGCCGTCGCCCACGAAGGACTTGCCTCACTATGGTAGATCTTCATGAAGTAGGCGATCTCCTTGCCCTTACAAACTCCTTGGTTCAACTCCACAATCTTGTCGGAGGCTCCCAAGTGACATCTAGCCAATCTAGGAGACACCACTCTCCAAGAAGTAACAAATGGTGTGTTGATGATGAACTCCTTTCTCTTGTTCTTCAAATGATAGTCTCCCCAACACTCAACTCTCTCTCTCACAGGATTTGGATTTGGTGGAAAGAAGATTTGAGTGGAAAGCAACTTGGGGAAGGCTAGAGATCAAGATTCATATGGTAGGAATGGAATATCTTGGCCTCAACACAAGTGTAGGTGGTTCTTTCTCAAAAAATGTATGTTGGAAGTGTAGGCATGTTCTGATGGCTCTCTCCACAAATGAAGAGTGGGTGCAGGGGTATATATAGCCTCCACACAAAATCTAACCATTACACACAACTTACCAATCTCGGTGGAACCGAATCGTGAAACTCGGTCGGACCGATTTAGCAAATAATGTGATCGTTAGGATTTTTGGTGGGACCGACATGCAACTCGGTAGGACCGATATGATTAAGGTTAGGGCATAACGTAATCTTGGTGAGACCGATTACTCAAACTCGGTGGGACCGATTTTGGTGATAAGCTAACCAGAGAGTTGGTCAGGCAAACTCGGTGGGACCGATTCGCTCATCTCGGTTGGACGGAGACGTTACGAAAGGGAAACAGAGAGTTTGCATTGCAATCTCGGTGGGACCGATCGCTCATCTCGGTTGGACCGAAACATTATGATGGGAAATAGAGAGATTACAATCCCATCTCGGTGAGACCGATTTGCCTAGGGTTTGTGGCAGTGGCTATGACATATGAACTCAGTGGCGCCGGATAGAAAGAATCGGTGGGGCCGAGTTTGACTTTTGGTGTAGGTCATATGTGGATGTGAGAAAGTAGTTGAGGGCTTTGGAGCGTATCAGTAAGCATTTTGAGCAAGAAAGCCATTAAGCAACACCTCATCCCTTCTTGATAGTATTGGCTTTTCCTATAGACTCAATGTGATCTTGGATCACTAAAATAGAAAATGTAGAGTCTTGTGCTTTGAGCTTGAGCCAATCCTTTTGTCCTTAGCATTTTGAGGGATCCACTTTTCTCATCCATGCCATGCCAATCACTGAGCTTTCCTGAAATATTTATCTTGAAATAGCATTAGCTCAATGAGCTATATGTTGTTAGGAATTACCAAAACCACCCAGGGATAGTTGCACTTTCACATAGACATCAGAGGGGTCAAGGGTTACACAGAGTCGGTTACAGAGAAGGAAATCTACATATCCAAATAGCCATGCTTGCCTTCCACGGAAAGGAGAGTCCTACCCGGACACGGGACGAAGTCTTCAATCTCGTATCTTCATAGTCCAAAAGTTCGACACAAGTACATAGTCCGTCTGTCCGAGGACCCCCTAATCCTGGACTCCCTCAGTAGCCCCTGAAACAGGCTTCAATGACGATGAGTCCGGCGCGCAAATTGTCTTCGGCATTGCAAGACGGGTTCCTTCTCTGAATACTTCAAGGTAGATTTTGAACACATGAATCGTGTCTGGCTCTGCAAAACAAATTCCACGTACCACCGTAGAGAGCAAAATATTCCACAAATCTAATCTGCTGACAACTTTTCATGGCGTGACATCAGGCCACGGCCCAGTCATGATACAGACTGTTTTTCTTAGCATGCTGCTGCACGTCTTGCGAGGCAGTTTTATTGGCACGTCTTGTCGAAGCAAAGATCGTGTTCCCCTTATCACGGGATTCTCATCAATATGGGCGTGGGTAACCCAACCATGCCGTTAGTATCATTCCTCGGTTTTAGGCAAGTTCCAAACGGCCACACGGAGGACACATGATATTCACCCTCTTTATAAAGAGGTCAATACTTGTCCTTTTCTTTCCACGCCTGATCCTTCCCTTCCCCTACCTCGAGTTCCAACACCCAATGTTAAGGTTAAGCGCCCCAGACCTTCAACAATGTCTGGATCCAACCTTCAAGGCCGGTGGATGGCCTCTTCTGTCACAGAGGAGGACATCAAGAAGCTTAGGGAGGCCAGGTATCTGACCGCCGAAATCCCCTGCAAGCTACCTGCTCAAGGGCATGTTATCCCCACTCCCGAACCCAACGAGAGTGTTGTATTTGTTTCCCACTTCCTCCGAGGGATAGGCTTTAGTATCGATCCCGTCATTAGGGGGCTCATGTTCTATTACGGGCTAGATTTCCATGATCTGGCCCCAGATTCCATCCTTCACATCTCATCGTTTATCGTCGTGTGTGAGGCCTTCCTCCGCATTAACCCACACTTCGGCTTATGGCTCAAGACTTTCAATGTGAAGCCGAAGATGATCGACGGGCGACACGCAGAGTGCGGAGGCGCTATAATAAGCAAAGGTGTCGACGCCCCCTAGCCAAAGGGTTCCTTCCCGGAGGTGTCCGACCTATGGCAACGGGAGTGGTTTTACATCACATCTCCCCGAGGTACAAAGCGGGCAGCCGCCCCAGCCTTCCGCTCTGCCCCTCCGCCCCAACTGGCATCATGGGTCAACAAAGGGCTGGACTGGGGGCCAGTTAATGACGTGCTGACACTGCAAAGCCGCCTCCAAGATCTCCTCAAGAGAGATATCAGTCTTGTCAAAGTAATTGAAGTAATGTTAGTTCGTCGGGTCCTGCCCTGCCAACATCGATCTCTCCATATGTGGGAGTTCAACCCGGAAGGACCGTAGACCATTCAACACTTCTTCGGCATGATGCCTGAAGGAATGTATCGATTATTCTTTGGATCACGAATAAAGTGTCCGGACACCACCGAGGATGCGGGTCTAAACTGCAACCGTCCAGATACCCAAGTAAGTAACTCCGCGATCGAACACGCTGTCTTTACATTTGTTACAACAATATTCCGAACAATTACCCCCGGCCAGGACTGGATAAGAAAAGCGGAGAGGATCAGGTGTTCGGCCCCTCTTCCCGAAGGCTCGTCGGATCCTGTACTAACCAGGATGCTGGCTTGCGCACCTTATCAAGTGTCATCAGGAGAAGACGAGGGGAGGAATAGAGAAGCCAAAAATGGGCTTCATACATTACACATCCGTCCCGGGGGAATTAGTGCCTCCGCGTTGGAGGATGATCGTGGGGGTGAATCTAGAATCCCCTCTCCCCACGAGAGGAAAAGGGCTTCCCCTGAGGACTTGGAAACAGAGCTTTCCAAACAAGGGAAGCAACCTTCGCCAGGGGAGCCTGCCTCGGAGGGCATCCTTAGCGCACAGCGCCCACAAGGGGGGCATCCATAAACCGAATTGTAAGTAACCGAAGGCACATTAGTATATATTCCCTGCTTTTTTCCTGAGAATAACAACCGAGACATATGTTTTGCAGTCCGGCTCATAGCCTTTCTCCACAATTTTCGTCTTCAGGGGACCTTCTTCCGGAGATGATGGAAAGCAAAACACCTCCTCCTGCTTCCCCGCCTCATGAGACGGACGACCCTGAAGTGTCGTCGCGGAGGATTTCTCCTGATCCGCAAAGGCCAGAAGGTAATTCTTCAACCGCCCGAAGTCCGGAGTTCTCGGCTCCTGAGGAGACCAACAGAAAGAGCCCGGGATTGTCCGGTGCACAACCACACACATTGATGGGTCTTCTGGAGCAAGCGGCTATCTTAGAGGCGCATCATACCTTAATGGGTACCGTGGTTGAGAGGATTTCATCCGCAGAAAGTGGGTTGAATGAAGCTTTTACAAGCCTGCTAAGAGGCTTTGAGGTATGCAAAATGATGTATATATTTTTGACTATACCATACACGCGAGGTGTACTTTGTATAGGTAGTAGCCCCTGAGACTCTGGTTGCCGTCCAGACAAGGCAAGCAGAGGATCATAGTCTCAGGTACTGATAGCGCTGCTCTTGTGCGCAGGCGGCTGCAAATCCAGCAGCTGACCGAATTGCTGAATTTGCCGAATTGAGGCGGCAACTTGACGTGGTGGATGCGGACATCATGCTTGTTAACAAGTGGCTTGACGAGGCATAGGGTATGTATATTTGGGTGGTCAGCAAATATTAAGAAGAGCATTATTCTAGTACCGATAATATGCCGTTGCTGCAGATGGGGCTGCCTCCGTGGAGACCCTTCGGGCAGAACTTGCCCGAGCCAAAGAGCAAGCCAGAACAAGTGATGCGGCCGTCCTGAAGGTAGCCAAAGAATTAAAAACAGGATGCACATCACCAAAGTGAGGATAAAATAGCCAACATGAATATTGAGCTGCAAAATGCCGCAAGCCGATATGAGCTTCTTGAAAAGGTAAACCAAACGAAAACGGCTGACCAAGAGAGGGCCTTGCAGGAAGCAAAGGAAACTCGCTCTGAAATCAGAGCGGCGCGGGAGGAGCTTCGGCAATCCGGTGATATCGCGGCTGGGAAGCCCTTTCTATTACGAACGAAGTTCGGCGATCCAAAATATGCCCCTCTTGATCAATTGTGGAGCTCTGCAGATGCATACTTGGATTTAGCAAAGAGTGCTACTGATGCGATGGAGTATTTCAAGGATCGTAAAGATCATGAGGTGGAAAGATTGTTCCGGTTGCAATTCAGTGCTCCAAAGCGTCCGCTGCTGTGGAATGAGCAAATGGACAAGTGGGCCGAGCTCCATAGGTTGTCCGAACTTGCCATGAAGGCTGTCGTGGATCATCTGTGGCTGAAGGAACCGAGCCCAGGCAGTTATTTTGGTTTGGTGCAACGATTTCTTCGTGTTGTGTTGCATATCGACGCTGTCAAGAGGTCGGCGTGCATAGAGAGTGCACGGATGGCTCTTGCCCGTGGCAAGACATATTGGGCAAAGATGGAGGCCACCGAAATTGCGACCAGGGGTCCACCTGGGGGTCAGTACTCGCCCGAGCACTATTTTGAAGAAGTCCTAGAAGGTGCTCGTTCACTAGAGGCTCAGTGCTCAAAGAGTACCATGTTCCAGTGACATGTATCTTGATTGTAAAAACAAGCTATTTTGATTATAGAGGCTATATTTATACTTTTGCCCGTAAAGTATTGAGTGCCTCCTGTGCGGCCATTTATGTATGTATGTATATAACCTGAAAGTTTGCAGTCGTCGGCTTCACCCCCCACGCATATAATGTGGGGGTGTTCGGTAAAGCACGTAATCACACTTTATCAAACGTCTTGGTCCGTTAAGGAGGTGATAGCGCGGCGAACAAGGCAATCGGACTATATAGCTTTAACACTTTCACTTAGCCATAGGAGTTTGACGGAGGGGCTACTATATAGCCCCAGGTACATCCGCATTCATCCAAATACGGTGTGCGTACATACGTGACCGGGTAACCGGTCCTTCGTTAATGCGGAGGAATCGTGAAGATTCCGCTGAGTCATCGAGTGGTTGACTAGTCTCTTGCTTTATCATGACAGTCAGTTTTCGGATTTCTCTACTGAGGTGCTCATCTAGATGAACCAGGGCACAATCGCAGTAGTTCTCCAGGTGCCACCTGAGCTGATAAAACGGAACGTAAGGTAGAAAAACACGGGAGTCGGGCAAACCCAACTATTGACCAAAGACATTATTCGGAGCTGATGCATATAAGGCCAAACTCGCGACGCTGAACACTCCCTAAGGTATTCGGACTTTACAACATATACTGGGCTGAGTACCGCCCTCGATAATGAGCCCTGAATTTCCAGGTACATGCATTAATCTGGCGTGACGAAAAAGCTTTCCAATAACGCCAGTATCCCTCTCGGTTGCTTTGAGTACCCGGAGAGTGTGAAGCAACAAGAGGCAATAAAAAAGGTTTGCACAAGGTCTTAATCTTAAAAGACACCTTTGACCGGGGCCCTATTGCATGTCTGCGCCTTTGTCTCCGTTGTGCCATATCCTGGAAGGGTGTAGCACGATGATCATCTATAAAAAAAGAACCCAGGTGAAAGAATCTAGTGTGATCGTGCGAAAAGTTGGTTATTCTTAATAAACCATGAGAATTCAATTTGTTGTGTATTAATAGGGTCGAGCCAAACTATGAACCCTTTTACATGCGGCAGCCCCTAGCACCACATATGGGAGCATATCCGTCGACCAAGCTCAGGTTTATCTGGGCTGCTACAACTAGTGGTGCGCCGGACACGTCTAGCCGTGTCCATGGTCTTGACGACCGATCATTTATTCGGGTTGGGGAGGCCGTTCAGTGGTTCGGCTGCTAGAGCCACCACATATTCTTCCGCACGCAAGGAATGCTCTGTGTTTCCGCTGATTGTGATGACGCCACGTGGAACGGGCATCTTAAGTTTAAGATAAGCGTAATGCGGTACTGCATTGAAATGGGCGAAGGCTGTTCGTCCGAGCAGTGCGTGATAGCCGCTTCGGAATGGAGCGATGTCGAAGATTAGTTCTTCGCTTCAAAAGTTGTCGGGAGAACCGAATACAACCTCTAATGTTAGAGAGCCCGTACAGCGGGCCTCTATGCCTGGTATTACTTCTTTAAAGGTAGTACTGCTTTGGCTAATTCTTGACGGGTCTATCCCCAATTTGCAGACAATGTCATGATATATCAGATTAAGACTACTGCCGTCGTCCATGAGGACGCGGGTGAGATGGTATCCGTCAATTATTGGGTCGAGCACGAAGGCAGCCGAACCTCCATGTCAGATACTAGTCGGATGATCCCTGCGATCGAAAGTGATTGGGCAGGCCAACCATGGGTTGAATTTGGGGGCGACGGGTTCTACAGTGTATACTTCTCGGAGTGCACGTTTGCGCTTCCTCTTTCGTATGTGGGCTGCGTAAATCATGTTCACTATTATGACCTCTGATGGAATTTTTTTCTGTCCCCCAGTGTTCGGCTGGCGAGGTTCGTCCTCGTCTTCACTTGGCGGCTCCCTCCCCTGTGTTCAGCGTTTAGCTTGCCGGCCTGCTTGAAGACCAAGCATTCTCTGTTAGTGTGATTCGCAGGTTTCTCGGGGGTGCCATGAATCTGACATGATCTGTCTAGAATTTTGTTTAGGCTGGACGGTCCATCTCTGCTGCCTTTAAATGGCTTTTTCCGCTGACCGGGTTGAGAGCCCCTGAATCTGGCATTTACCGCCATGTTATCTGGGTTGTCTTCATTATTTCAATGGTTATTTTTATTGCGTTGCGGCTTCCCATTGCCGTCCCTGACTTCGGATGTGCCTGGGTCGCTGGTGCCGCTGCGGGCCAACCAACTGTCCTCGCCCGCGCAAAAGCGGGTCATGAGGCTTGTTAGGGCTGCCATTATCCTCAGTTTTTCCTGGACGAGGTGTCTGGCGAGCCATTCATCCCGGACACTGTGTTTGAAAGCCGCTAAGGCTTCAGCATCCGGGCAGTCGACGATTTGGTTCTTCTTAGTGAGAAACCTGTTCCAAAGCTTACGTGCTAACTCTCTGAGTTGTTGGATTATGTGACTAAAATCGTCTGCATCCGGAGGTCGCACATAAGTGCCCTGCAAGTTATTCAAGATTGCGTCTTCGAGGTTCTCCCAGCTTCCAATGGAGTTTGCGGGCAAACTATTCAGCCAATGCCGAGCTGGTCCCTTGAGTTTTAGTGGGAGGTACTTGATGGCATGTAAATCATCCCCGTGGGCCATGTGAATGTGGAGAAGGAAATCTTCTATCCATACCGTGGGGTCTGTAGTCCCATCGTAGGGCTCGATATTCACGGGCTTAAACCCTTCTGGGAATTCATGCTCCATTACTTTGTCAGTGAAGCATGGGGGGGGGGTGCAGCTCCTCTATGCCGGGCTACATCACAACGCAGTTCAGATGAGTCTGGTTTGTTGTATTCGGCCCGGCCGGATTTGTATTTAGTATATCCGGCATGTCGGTAATCGTCATGCGTTGGGGCGCGCCCCCATGATCCATAGATCGATCTTGACTGTCCTGCTTTGTTTTCCAACTTGTCTCGCAGGTCCTGCGTCTAGCCCCGGGCCTTCGTGTTTTTGTTTGTTTGGCGACGGGGTGCGGGCTGGTGTTCAGGCTGATACGCCGCTTTGTCTCGGCCACGAGGTGGCCGGTCATTCACATCCTGTGCTGGTGGTGTAGGCTCTAGTGCCTCCTCCTCCAGCTGAGGTAACGACCTGCGCTTTTGGTAAATTTTGGTTGGGCGCTCGAGTCTGTATTCCTCGACTGCCAGGACCTCAGTTCATCTATCTGTTAGCAGATCTTGATCAGCTTGAAGATGCTGCTGCTGTTTCTTCAGGCTTTTCGGACTGGCTATACTCTGGCGCTTGAAGTGCTCCTACTCGACGGGATCCTCAGGCATGATGAATTTGTTGTCGCTGAGGCTCACCTTGTCATCGGAGAGGGGCATGTAATTGTCATCCTTCGAGTCTCCATCCATTGCCTGTTTATCAGGGCTAACCTGCCCATCCTCCCGTCCGACTTGCTCGAAGCTTGGCTGGGCGGAATTGTTTTCGTCTTCGGCACCATCCAGAGTGCTATTGTCTCTTGTGATGGTATCGCCATTTTTGCTATGGCGGGGCTTAGAGCGGCGCCACCAGCGCTTAGATTGCATCTCGAGGGGATTATCCTCCGTTGCCTCGTCGCCATTGCTTTCTTTGGGTGTGTCCACCCTATATATATCATATGATAAGGTGGTTGTCCAGCGCCCTATGGACGGTGGTTCATGTTCTTCTCTGGTGTCGTTGTCCATATCGTCGATGTCTTCGGAGTCGAAATCAAGCATGTAGGTTAAGTCATCGACAGTGGCTATCAAGTGGGTGGTGGGTGGGAAATGAATTTCTTCATCGTCCGCTTCCCACTCAAGCCGGACATAGTTCGACCAGGAGTCTCCTGACAAGGACAGAGATTTCAACGAATTCAGCACATCGCCCAAGGGCGAGTGCTGAAAGATATCCGTGGAGGTAAACTCCATGATCCGTGCCCAATCTGGTTTGATAGGCACAAATGCATGCGGTTCAGAGCCTATGGCCGGAGACGAGTCTGAGGGTCCGCTGACACAGACCTCATTGGAGGCAAAGTCTGTGTTCGGCTCTATCACCGATGAGTGTGCGGCCTCCATGGCAGGGTCTATCCACCTGTCCTCGGAGGGCATGATCTGCCCCAGATCTAAGGCTGGGGCAGCTGCAGGTGTGATCTCCCGAACTCCGTCCGATAGCAGATCTAAGTCATGGTCATCATGACTGTTCCGCACACCTGTCATGGGCTCAAATCCGTCGAAGATCAAGTCTCTGCGGATGTCGGTGGTGTAATTCAAGCTTCCAAACCTGACCTGATGTCCAGGGGCGTAGCTATCGATCTGCTCCAGATGGCCAAGCGAGTTGGCCCGCAGTGCGAAGCTGCCGAATACAAAAATCTGTATGGGGAGGAAAACCTCACCCTGGATCGCATTGTTGCGGATGATTTAAGGAGCCATCAAGCCTTATGGTGACGGCACAGTGGAACTCTCAATGAAAGCACCAATGTCGGTGTCAAAACCGGCGGATCTTGGGTAGGGGGTCCCGAACTGTGCGTCTAAGGCTAATGGTAATAGGAGGCGGGGGACACAATGTTTACCCAGGTTCGGGCCCTCCCTATGGAGGTAATACCCTACTTCCTGCTTGATTGATCTTGATGATATGAATATTACAAGAGTTGATCTACCACGAGATCGTAGAGGCTAAACCCTAGAAGCTAGCCTATGATTATGATTGTTCTTGTCCTATGGACCAAACCCTCCGGTTTATATAGACATAGGAGGGGGCTAGGGTTACACAGAGTCGGTTGCAGAGAAGGAAGTCTACATATCCGAATAGCCAAGCTTGCCTTCCACGCAAAGGAGAGTCCCACCCGGACACGGGACGAAGTCTTCAATCTCGTATCTTCATAGTCCAATAGTCCGGCACAAGTACATAGTCCGGCTGTCCGAGGACCCCCTAATCCAGGACTCCCTCACTCGTCGCTCATGAGGTGGCCGCTGAAGAGCGGGCGCCACCATGTGCTCCTGAGGTGGCCACTGAAGAGCGGTGCCACCATATGCTTCCGAGGTGGCCGCTGAAGAGAAGGTGTCATCATGTGCTCCTGAGGTGGCGGCTGAAGAGCGGGCGCCACCATGTGCTCCTGAGGTGGCCGTTGAAGAGCAGGCGCCACCATGTGCTCCCGAGGTGGCCACCGAAGAGCGGGCACCTGCGGACGCCACCGCCGCCTTCACCATGGAAGGCCACGCGCCAACCCCCGGCAAGTCCCCTCTGGGTCTCGGGGCATCCCACAAGAGGAATGGGTTCAGGAGCCATTGTGGCCCTGTCTCAAGGGTCATGAAAAAGAGGAAGTGGATAGCCGTGGATGACTAAGTACCTTGCCTTCTTTGACTCTCGCATATCGCGTCTTCTTCTGACTTTTG
>NC_057804.1:151539809-151557323 GCF_018294505.1 Triticum aestivum
GAGCATGGCCTCCGGAGGCCCCCAGCCCGGTCGCGACCCTGGGTCTCATGAGCTGGGCGGCTGCACGCGAGGTGGCATCAGTACGTGAGCAGAGGCCTCCCCTGGGGGTCCATAGGCCTACACTTCCGGTGTCCCTCTTCCGGAGCGACCTCTGGGTCATGGAGGCTGTGCCGAGGGCGCCCCCGCTGTTTCTTGCTGGAGGCTGGGTGATCCGCGCGACGGCTCCATCTTCGAGCAGCGGGGTAGGCCCGCACCGTACCCCTCCGCACGCCAGGGAAGCGGCCGAAGGAGCTCCAGCCCCCAATCTCCCGCCAGAGACTGGGGAGTCATCGCGCGCCTCTCCAGCCAACCAGGGCATGGAGGAAGGGCCTGGCCGAGCATTGGAGCTCGACACGGGCATAGTGCCATCCGTCATGAACTTCTTCGGGAAGCGACGAGCGTGTTGGGTCATCTTGGGGCGGAGCTTTCCGACATTGACACACATCTCGAGGTGGAGGGCCTTTGCCTGGCGCGTGAATGGCACCAACTGAACATTGCCATCAACCTTGGCTGCTTGCAGCACGAGCACACCCGTGCAGAGGTAGAGGAGTCCCTTGCGGCGTGATGGGAGTCTTGTGACCGCGCCCTGGAAGAGGCCGAGCCGTGGATCGTCTTCATAAGGCGGCCGAGGAGCGCGAGAGGGAGCCTCAGGCCTCAAACGCCGGCCTTAAGCAGCAGGTTCGGGCGCGCAGAGTCGCCCTCTCGACATCGTCGGGCAGGTCCCCCGCGGATGAGACAGGACTCTGGGCGCGCGAGGACGCGCTGGTGCGTGAGGCTTTGGAGCTCAGCCTGGAGCACGAACGACTAGAGGTGATGGAGCGCCAGGTGGCCATCATGGAGGATGCCCATGTTGCTCGGGAGGCGACGGTCCAGAAGGAGGCCAATGAGAGGGTGGCCGAAATCTGCAAAGCCCTCGCTAACGAGTACCGCCAGAAGCTGGATTGCCAAGAGGCTCGCTTCCACATGCGGCGTGACGAGCCGAGGGGCGAGGCCGATAGCTTCAGGGGGAAGCTAGCTGCGGCAGAATATCGCGAGCGAGTGGCGGTGGAAGCCCACGCCACGATTGCTGCCGAGCTATCCTTCCTTCATACGTAGGTGGAGGACATTACTTCTCTTGTGGCGTAGCGTCAAACGACGCAGAGTGAGCCCGACGACTGCAGCACACACGCTCCAAGATGTTTGAGGATCTCGAGCATAGGGCCAACCGGGCCCTGAGCAACCTTTATGACGAGAGCGTCACTAGCCCCCTCATCGGGAATGATGCCGACTATCTTGCCTTCTTCACCAGGATTGTGGAGCGCCTCGAAGGTGGAGCTGCGAGGGCGCGTCAACTAATCAAGGAGAAGAGCCGTGACCTTCCCGCGCTCGCCGTCACACGCATCTTCAGCCATCTCCTCCGCTCCGATCCTGGCTTTGACTTCGGGGTCGTGATAGCTCTGGTACCTGAGGTGATCGAAGGCGCCTTGGCGGACTGGGTGGACGACCATGTGGACTACTTGATGGCGGAGCTCGCCCCTGCCAACGGCGACGGCCCGCCTGCGTTCGAGGGGGTGGGGCTGACGACGCCGACGGTGGTGATGATGATGCTGACGACGCATCTCCCTAGGCCATTCTTCCCCTGTTTCTCTCCTAAGATTTTGGTTGTAACCCCGCGGGGGCATGAAATCATTTTTTGGAGAGGATTCCCCTATGATGTATGTAACAGTGATATGCATTTTGAATTATTTTTGAAGATGTGTCGCCGTGAGCTGGGATGCTCTCGACTGGAGTAGTTGGTGTGACTTAGGTTTTGGTGTTCATGACCCTGGGCAGGTTCTTGAATTACAGAGACGCGCTTCTCCTGAGGCGGGCCCTCCACAGCCCCCAGTCCGTGAAGCCCCAGGAGGGGCTTGCGAGAGCTTGGGGTCTGTCGATGAGCCCATGTCAGGCGTCGAGCTTCACGGGAGAGTGAGAGGTGCCCGGTGCTGGGTGCTCCCTAGGCTAAGAGCGGAATCTTCTTTAGGCTAACAGCCGGGTGTCGGGCGTGGTACGTGCCTGCTGGCTCGCTTGAGAGCATCGCGCGAGGAGCCAAGCGCTAGAGCTTTGGCGAGGTGTGCGCATGGACGGACCCCCGGCAGTTGCGTCCTCAGCCCCGAGGGGGCCCTAAGGCTGTCAGGCTAGCCCAGACGCGCATGCAGTACCCAGCCCCTGCTCGCGGGGTGCTTGGGAGGGGCAGCAACCGTGCCTCCCTAAAAACAAATGAGAGAAAAAGGGAACACCACAAATCAAAAAAAGAATTCCTCCCCTTTTTTTGGTAAAAACACAAATCTTTGAATTTCATTCAAAAACAATGAACCAGATTACAGAAGAGGGCAAAAAGACCGCTGCGTCCGACGTCTATTCTAGTCTATTCACCAACGCGGAGCTCAGTGCTTCCACTAGGCGTGGGCATAGACATTGGAGGAGAGTGTCGTCTGCAAGCATGGAGAATGGAGCTTCCACTAGGACGTGGGCGGGAGCCCCCATGAGGCTCAGGGGCAGCACTCAGGAGACTCCGAGGCGTGTACAACCCCACTCATTATTACATGAGAGTGTCACGAGCGGAGATTTGAGGGGATCTCCTTGCTCCCTGGGAGGGGACCCTGCCCCACGTGCACCCCGACCATCGTTGTGGCGTCCGGAAACCAGGACGGGACCAAGGGGCAAGGGGACACGCGGGCGGTAGTAGGGTGGCCGTGGTTCCTTGGCCGGGGGGGGGGGGGCTTGCCGACACCTTCCCCAGGGAAGGCCCCGCTACCATACGACACATGCCAAAGCGGTGGTGGCGCCATGCGCCTCACCGCACGGGGGGGATCCCTGGCGTCGCGCCCCCTCACCGCGTGGGACACGTCCTCGCGTGGCCCCCTAGCATGCCCTGCCCGCCCGAGGTGGGGCTGGCGCCCGGGGGCATACCGTCATGGCACGATCTACGTGTGATCGAAGGTTAGCATGACACGTTCCAAAGATAAGGGTTGTAACTGGTGACCGTGGCCGTCGAAGGTGCCGGTGAGGTGTCGGGTTGGCTCGCCAGGGGCCCCGGTCCCGTGTGGCCTCGGCGATCCCTATGTCGAAGCCGAAGAGGGGAATGTGCGCAGGCTTCTCCTTTGCTCGTACAACAAGCCCATCGATGGTGGCATGGGGGCACCAGGGGCCGTCGTCCTGAGGCCAGCCCCTAGTCCCTCCGTTCTAGTGGTCTTGGTCTCGTTGATGCCAGGTTATGCCGACGAAGGGATGGTCCTTCGACACGGCTCCGGAAGGGGCCGCCTACCCCAGCCGTGCTCCGAGGAAATGCATCTTGGGTCGGGCAGGCACGATCATGTGCTAGATCACTGATGCAAGACCCTCCGAACCCCCTCCAGAAAGGCAAGCAGACGAAGTAGGGGCAAGCATGAACCCCCGGCAGCGTCCACCACGCCCTCGCAGGCAGCGTCGAGCAGCTCGGCAACCCATCCAAGCAAGGCGTCGTGGCATCCTTTTGCCAACTAGCGTCGCAACAACTTATGCTCCATGAGGAGTGCGGCTCGCGTGTTCGCCTACTCCCAACGAGCGCGGAGGGTCAAAACCATGGCGTAACCAGAAAACCGCGCTGTGGCACGATTGTGGCGCCGCATGGGAGAGGGCGGGGGCGGGTCATGCCGCCAACGGTTGGTGACACCAGCGGCCGTGCTGGATGCAGGGAGCTTGGAGTGATAAGCTCCGTAACCGGCGGACGCTACCCGGGCGGGGCGAGCGGTCCAACACTCAGTGCAAGCTCGGGGAACCTCCGCCATGGGACCGACGGAGCGGAAGCAGAGCAAAGATGAAAGGAGGGCTCCGACACGGCCCTACCTGGCGTGGAAAATGTCGGATTTAGGGCTCCGTAGACCCAAGAAAGGTTCGAACATTGGGTGTGTGCGAAGAACTCAATCTCTCCAACCAACTGACTTGTCGCACCACGGCCTAGCTTGACGAACAATGAAGCAAATGGACATGACAGTTTACCCAGGTTCGGCCACCTTGTGGTGTAAGACCCTACTCCTGCTTTGTGGTGGATTTGCGTCGCAAGGGGATGAGGATGAACAAGTACACGGGATGAAAAACCTAGCGAGGTTTGCTCTGGTGAGGAGATGAGTTGAGGGGTACGATGGATCTGGGTCCGGATCCCTCTCTTGGTGGTGGCTAACCTATACTTATAGTGGCCTCAGTCCTCTTCCCCCAAAACATAGGCGTGAAGGGATACCATAGTGGCCAATTTGAAATGGGACAAGTAGTACATATTATCCTGACAAAAAGGTGGTCTTCTCCTGCAAAGCTTCTAGTCGTGACACCGCGGTTCGCTCAGCAATAACATCCGTCCTGCCGTCCTAGTGGTCTTGGTCTCGTTGCACCGGAGTGGAAACCTTTGCCTTATTCCTTGGGAATCCACGCCTGCGCTTGCCGCCTTAGTACCAAAGAGGAAACTGTCTTCTCTGCGCCCGCTAGCGCCCGCCTGGCCTTGGTCTTCATGGCTTGCGCCACCACAACCTCATGAGGTTAGGCGCTTGCATAGGAATCTCCGCTCCTCGGGAGCATCCTAGGGAGGCCGCTCCCTCGGGAGGTCTTGGTGTCGTTTCCCTCGCGAGGGTCTTGTCTTGGTGTTGTTGTAGATGGGCCATACTAGGACGTCGATGGAGCCACGCCATGGGCTGCAGGCCGGCAAGTCTAGGTACCCTGATTCCCAGAATACTGGCAGTAGCCTACGGGCCCAAGGCGCGCTCGAACTTTGCTTCGAGGCGAAGCCAAAGGGCAAGGGCGGAGCACCACGGGCCCCAATCTCCTGTGGGCCAGGCTGACGCATGGCACCTGATGGATCGTGGGCATCTCCACTTCCCCATGCCACCTTGGCAACTACCTGACTTGATAACTGCCTAGCGTATGCAGCCCAGCCATCATTGCCTTGCTGCGCACCTACCTTCTGCTCCTCCTCCTCCTTTGCGGAATTGCATCTTCTTTGCCAAACTTTGCGCCAGCTCCGATCCACCCCGCCTCCATGGCTCCGAGGAAGAATAAGGGGCGGACCAATGTGGCCACGGAGCCCTCACCGGGGCCGGAATTAGCGCTGGACCGGTCCATGATGATTAACCAGCAGGGGTTGGACAAGGTCCAGCAAGCCCCAGCCGCCGATTCCAACGAGTAGAAGGCGACGACAGTCTGGCCTGCCTCCCGGACCTTAGCTGATATGGAGGCAACCAAAATCCCTCTTCATCTCCACGCTCTCTTTGCCGGCATGCTACCTCTGTTCTCCGATTTCTTCAACGTCATGCTCTCGCATTACTAGATCCACACGCTGCATCTAGATCCTGGATCCATCATCCTCCTCTCTGCCTTCGCCTTCTTGTGCGAGGCCTACATGGGCATTGCCTCGTCCATGGCTTTGCTATGCCATTTCTTCTCACTCCACATGGTCGACAGCGGGCAATGCTCAGGGTGCGTGTCGCTTCAGGTGATGGTGGTGAGCGCGGGCTCCGGCATCTACTTCACACTCCGCCCGGAGACAAGGGGGTTCCGGAAACAGTGGGTGTATGTGGACGCCACCGTGCATAACCCCTGCTCCTCATCCCATCGGCGACGGCAGAGCCGAGCTCCGACTGGGGTCACGCGGAGCTCGTTGACCCGTGGCTCACGCGCGTCCTGTCCAGGCTGGCCTAGCTGAAGGAGGCAGGGGTGACGATGGCGATGGTGGTGAGGGAGTTCACTCGGCGACGCATCGCCCTGCTTCAGTGCCATTCTCGTCTGATGTGGGCTTTTACCAGCCCCGTAGATGACATGAGGCTCCAGTGACCCCCACTTATTTCCGGCACCCTACGCGAAGTGATCCGCCACCTGACCAGCGAAGAACCCACCAGGCTCCCCCCAGGTGGTCTCTCTCGATGATCACCCGCAGGGGGTGCCTTCACTACAAAAAAATACACTTCCATGATGATATGTGCTTGTCACACTAGGTCGCGTTTTTTGTCATGCATGTACATCCATGATGATTTTATGACAGAATCAAGATAGTCATACCTGTGATGTCGTAGAAGTGTTCCATGACATTACCAAAATTATCATCACGGAAGTGTCCACTTCCAAGACGATAAATCGCGCGTCATAGAAGTGCTTTCGTCAAGGGTGACCGACACGTGGCATCCACCGTAACGGAATGCCGTTAGGCTATCGGGTCGGGTTTTGGATACGATAACCCGTTAACAGCCCCGACCAATGGGATTTTCCAAGTGTAAAATCATCATTGGCTGGAGGAAACACGTGTCGGCTCATCGTTGGGACAGATGTCATCCACTCATTGGACAGAAGGCGCCTATGATACGTCGGCACGTGGCACGACCCAACAGAGGCCCATTCCTATGAAAAGGCCGGCCCGTTTGACTTGGTCAAAAGGTGGCGGGCCGGCCCATGGAAATCCTGTTAACGGCCTGTTCGCATATATCCCATTTACAGCCCGCTAACCCAAGGCCCGTTACGCCCTATCCGAATTAGGCCCAGTAGCGTCATCTGGGCCATCCAATATGATTCCAGCCTGTTTTCACTTCTGGCCCATGTATGGCCCATGACGTCTTTCGGCCCATATCAGACCCTTTATAATTCTTGCCTATTAACGGCCCGTGGTGAAACTGGCCCGTAATGAACAGTGTATCACTTTACACCCATTAACGGCCCGTGGTGAAACTAGCCCGTAATGAACAGTGTATCACTTTATACCCATTAACGGCCCGTTATTCCATTGGGTCGTTTCTAGCCCATGTTATCTTTTGGCCTTCTCAGAGCCCATTTATTCTTGGGCTCATTTCCACCATTCGTTTACTTACGGCCCGTTACTGTCATTTTCTTCTTGTGGGCCAAATTCAGCCCGTGGTTACAGTCGGCCCGTTTGTGGTCCGTTAATACATTGGGCCGTTTTCATAGTGTCATCAAATACGACCTATTAATGATGTCCCGTTATGGTCGGCCCATGAACGGACGATTCCAACTATAGCCCGTTTATGGCCATAATGCGGCATGTTATTGGCCCATGTTTGGCCAATCAATCATACGGCCCGTATAAGGCCCATTGATGATACGACCCATAGAAGGCCCATTGTTTCTATGGCCCGTAGAAGGCCCACTGTTTCTACGGCCCATAGAAGGCCCACTATTTCTACGGCCCATAGGAGGCCTAGTGTCACTACAGTAAATATTAGCCCATGGTTATTGTGGCCTAGTTTTAAAAAATAGGTTATTGCAGCCACTAACAAACCGCGGAAAAATAACTGCAATGACTACAAGCTAACAAATAAACAAGACCACAAGAAAATAAAGAAGCAAGCAACTTACGCTAGGTTATCACGGCTAACACACATATTACATCCACTGGGCATCAAAGTTCGCCACCACTGCAACTAAACGCGCCGACAAAAGAATATACAAAACTGAGAGCACTTCAGAAGGCACTAGGCCTGCCCAGGTCGGGCCCCCCCAAACAGCCGAAGAAGCTGAGTAGACCTCAGTTGTGTCAACGATAGATGCATCAACACTAGATTTATGGCATGATGGTGCGCACGGCAGTCCTCTGACATCTTCATTGCATCTTTGACTTCAAGTCGGAGCTGAGATGAAGCAAGCCTTTCCGCTTTAAGTTGAGACTGAAGAAGTCAAACTGATTGAGGCAGCGACTACAAAGAGGTTGTCTCACACCTGCTGGTGAGTAGCTTCAACTCACTTTCTTCATCGAGACAGGACCTTGGGGTAATCTCGGTGTCCTCAAGATGGTTTGGCTCACTATCTTCCCGAAAGTTCTGCCTGGCGTAAGAGATACGACTCTGAAAGAGAAACAAGGAGACACGTAACAGGTTTCACAATTATATAAGCAATTAAATGGATCTATTCTGCATAAGGAACATGTTTTTACAACTACAATTTGAAACTGGTAGTTGTTGCAAACATCCAATCAGATGTAAACAGCAAAGCAAACAGCAGTGGAGGAAATGATGCCTATCCAAATCTATACTAGAACAAAGTTTGAAGGCTTGAGAAGGACGAACTTACATTACATGTTAACACGGGCTAGACAAAGCCCTTCTCCATGTGGATGGAAGGATAATTCAATAAATTCCCCAAAGAAAATTCTTTATAAGCGTTGCCATTATTCTACATTTTGCAAAGAGTAAATGTAAATATAGATAAAATAATATTGGAAGAAACAAAGGATAATGAAGCTCAGGTGCAGACTAATGATACATAATCAAATAGCAATTAATTAAGTACATCGTTACAAGGCAAAAGAGAGAGGTACTGACAAGAGCAATGCAGAGCCCAATATTGTTTTGAGATCGTATGATCCTTTGAGCAAGGAGATTCATCTGAAATTAGTTTTCATACAAGAGAGAGGTAAGGCACAAGCAAAAATTTAGGAGTTCAAATTTTGAATTGATACCATTGACAATACCTGACGCTGGGCTCCCAGCAGTTCTAATAGGGGTTTGGCCACTGGAGTAGGGGTAAAGTGTGGTACTGTTGGGCCTATGTTTTCTGTGGCTGCTGATCTATCTGATTTAACAGGTATCACTACCTTTTCCAAATAGCTAGTTTGTGTCGGATTTAGGGTTCCGGCAGACCCTTGAGGTCCGAACACTGGGGTGCGCGTGGAGGTCTCGCCTTCTACCTACCTGTTCCTCACCGAATCGCTAGGATCTAAACTACAAGAAGAACAACACAAGAGACACAGGGTTTATACTGGTTCAGGCCACCATTGCGGTGTAATACCCTACTCGAGTGTGTGGTGTGGTGGATTGCCTCTTGGGCTGATGATGAACAATACAAGGAAGAACAGCCTCGCGAGGGTCTGTTCTTGTGGTGGTGTTGTCCCTTTGGAGGGGTTGATTCTAGATGCCTATCCTATCTCCAGATTCCTATCCAGATGCCCCTACCCTGCGGGTGGCTAGTCCTATTTATAGGCAAAGGCCCTGGGCCTCTTCCCAAATATTGAGCGGGAAGGGCGCCAACAATTGGCCATTTTGAAGGGGAACATCTAGTACACTTATCCTGACTAAAGTTGGTCCTCGCCTATCAAAGGCTCTGGTGGTGATGCCGGCTTGGGCTCCACGGTGACCTCCATCCTGCCGTTGGACTGGTCTTGGTCTTGTTGCACCGAAATGGATGCCTTTGCTTGATGCTCTCGCCTGCGCTTGCTCCCCTTGCACCAAAGAGGAAAGAAGGACACTGCGCGGCCTGGCGCCCGGCTGGCTCCCTTGGTCATCATGGCTTGCGTCATGGGCACCTCGCGAGGTACCCCGCCTTGAACTCTCCGCCTCCTCGTGAGCCAGCCTGATGAGGCCGTGCCTGAGGAAGCTCTTTGTCGTCCGCCTAGCGAGGCTTGGCCCCTCGCGAGGGTCCTGAGCTTGTGTTGGTGAAGATGGGCCATGCTGGGCCCCCTTTGAGCCACGCCGCAGGCCGCAGGCAGGCAAGTCTGGGGACCCCCGTTCCCAGAACGCCGACAGTAGCCCCCGGGCCCAAGGCGCGCCCGGGCTTGGCCGAGCAGACAGGCGAAAGGGCAAGTGCGAAGCGTCATGGGCCCTAACAGCCTGCGGCCTTGGGTGCTGCGTGGTGGTTGATTAGACGTGGGCGTCTCCACTTCCCCATGACGCCTCGGCAACTGCACGGATTTGACAAGTCCCTGCATGCGAAGTGAGTCATGATTACCTGCGGTCGCGGAGGCCGACGGTTGGCTTCCTCTGGCTTTAAGTACGGCACGCCGCGTGCCCTTCCAGTTCATCCCCTCTTGCTTCTCCTTCTTCCTCATGGCCCCGCCAAGGAGGTTCTCGGCCGCAGAGAAGGGAAAGGCTCGCCAGGCCGAGCCTGCCTCTCCCCCTTTTTCCTGCGCAAAAAGACAGCTATGTGGGGGCCCCGTGGGGGTGTGTTTGTGTTATAGTTGTCAATCGTTGTAGTGTTTCCGTTATTTTGGTATTGTTCCTTCTTGCCGAACGCCCGCGCGTAGGTAATCCCCAGGCTTGGCCATGGGGCGACCGACCCAGGTCCTATATTTGTGTCACGGTGCCCGTGAGGCACGGACTGGAGGGATGCTCCTGTAGTGGACCCGGATCATGAGGTCTCGACCGAAAGGATCAAAACACTCGCGAGGGCGCCTGGGCCATCCCCTCGCGAGACCTTGTGCAAGAGAAATCGAGGCTGGAGGGCGAAAAGTTGAAGAGCCATAAGTCAAAAGACAGCGACAGTTTCAGTAAAACTTCAAATGAGAATGAACTAGCCAACTGCAGAAAGCAAATGAAAAAGCCGGGTCCGGCACCTAGTTTAGTCTTTGACGTCTTCTCGCCAGCGCGGAGCTAAGTGCTGCCACTGGGCGTGGGAGGGAGCCCCAGGGCCTGAGGCCGGCGCTCCTGAGACTCCGGGGCGTGTACAACCCCACTCATTATTATGTGAGAGTGTCACGGGCGGCGAGCTTCACAGGCGTTGGCCTTCTTCACAGCCTCCGGGCCTTTCTTCGGGGAAGCAAGCTTCACGGGCATTGGCCCTCTTCACAGGCTCCGGGCCTTTCTCAAAACGCGACAGCTTCACAGGCATTCGCCTTCTTCACAGGCTCTGGGCCTTTTCCAAAGATATGACCCTCACAGGCATTCGCCTTCTTCACAGGCTCTGGGCCTTTTCCAAAAAGATGATCTTCACAGGCATTTGCCTTCCTCACAGGCTCTGGGCCTTTTCCAAAAAGATGATCTTCACAGGCATTTGCCTTCTTCACAGGCTCTGGGCCTTTTCCAAAAAGATGATCTTCACCCTCTACGTGCTCGGGTGCCGGCTCTCGGGCTGGTCTCAGCCGTCGCTGGTATGCCGGGGCGCGATGCCGTGGGCAAGACCAGAGGGTGAGGGCCGGAGAGCCGGTAGGAGCCCTGAGTCGCGATGCTCAGGCACCCCCCCTTTAACGCGCAAGCTTGCGACATCCAAGAAGAAAAGGTACCATGAACAGGCACCAAATAACAAGCATGATGGGTCGAAAACATGGCCCTAAGATAAATGCAAGAGGGGTACATGCCACTGGGTCTGACCCGACCGGCTTGGGGATAATGCAGCCCGAGGGGCGCCCCCAGCAGAGTAAGCTAAAAACATAAAATAAAAAAGATACACACCGCAGGGATGGACCCACGCGGCCTGGGAATAATGCAGCCCTGAGGGCGCTCCCAGCTGGAAATGAAACTTGAAAGATGTCACCTGATGCTGAAGACGAAGGGGGGTTGATGCAGCAGACTCGGTGGGCTGCGGGAGCAGATCCTCACGAGCCCCCAGGCCCTGGGGCCTCGGGAGGCTCCGGAGGCGCTGGTGGCTCCTCGCGGAACGTCTCCATCTCCACCAGGGCTGCGGAACTCCTGACCTCTTGAGCCTCCAGGATGGCCCTCATGAGGCGCTGGTATGCAGCAGCCGCGTTCGGCGAGCCATAAGGCATGCGAACGTAGCTGTGAGGCGGACCCTCGCAGCGTCCCATTCGTGAAGGCCAGAGGCGCTCCTGAGATGCAGCTTGGTTAAGCCCTGGTATGTCGATGTAGACGCGCAACCCACCATCCTCGCCTGGATGGGGGGCCATAGTGGGTTAGCGGCGGCTGCCTCTCATGACCCTTGACTCCTGTAGCTCCTGAATGGCTTTGCTGACGAACTCCTGAGGGTTTGGCCCTCCTGGCCTTGCTCCTTCTTGATGGAAACGTGCTTCGAAACACGCCTCCACGTGGTGCCCAAGCGCCTCCCTCGTGACCTTGGCGAGGTCAACGACCCTCCAAGGGAGAGCCCCCGAGCCCTGCCTGAGGAGGGCGCCGGGCGCGCTTCCCTATGCGATGGAAGGAGGTTCCCCCTGAGCAGGCGCGGGCCCTGAGGGACCTGCCTCCTGAGGGGACGGGCCGGTCGATGTCTTCTTCTTCTTGGGGGCGGCCCCGGGAAGCCTCCTGCTTCCGCGGTCCGGGTCTTCCAGTGATGCGGCCTGAAAGGCTCGCTCCAGGGAGCACACTGCGTCTCTCTCTTCGCAGGGCACCGTGATGACTCCGCCACTTCCTGGCATCTTGAGGATGTTGTAGCCGTGGTGGGTTACGACCATGAACTTGGCCAGCGCTGGGTACCCGAGGATGGCGTTGTACGGCAGGTGAATGTGGGCGACGTCGAGGTCGATGAGCTCGGTGCGGTAGTTGTCGCGTGCCCCGAAGGTGACAGAGAGGCGGACCTGCTCAATCGGGACCGTGGAGCCATCGGTGACTCCGGAGAAAGGCTTGGTTGGCTGAAGCTGATTGTAGGGCAATTGGAGATTATTGAATGTTTCCACGGACAGGACGTTGAGCCCTACCCCGCCATCGATGAGGGTCCTGGTGACTAGCACGTTGCTGATGATTGGGGAACAAAGCATCGGGAGGACTCCTGTGGTGGCCGCGCACTTGAGCTGATCCGCTGAGCTGAACGTGATGGCACACGCCGACCACCTGAGAGGGCGCGTGGCCACGATCTTGGGAAGGACTGCATTCACTTCACGGGCGAACTTCTTGAAGATGCGCTGAGAGGCTGGGGCTTGAGCTCCGCCCAGGATGCAGGCGATCGCACGTGGTTCCTGGAAGCCCCCAGCCCCTTCGTCCTGATGACGGTCCTCATTTCTCCTTGGTTGCGGCGGTAGCAGAGGGAGGCCTGCGTTACCTTGCGGGCGATCCTCGCGAGGCTGATCCCTCCAGGCTCCCTCGCGAGGCGGGTCCTGCCAGTGATCCTCGCGAGGTTGGTCGCGCCACCCTTGACGTGGGCCGCGGTCTTCCCAGCGTCTTGCGTTCCTTCCTCCTCCTCGGCCGTAGCCCCGGTCGCTGCGATCGGGACGCTGGCCAGTCCGTCCTTCACGCATGGCCCGGAGCTCTTGGCATTCATTAGTGTTATGGGTGTGGAGGTCGTGGTACACGCAGTACCGACTGCCCTTGGAGGATTCGGGCTGATCTCTGCCCGCTTGGTGTCTGGTTCTGCCGCGAGCACGGAAGCCCCTTTGCGCTTCACGTCCTTGGCCTTGGGCCTCTTCTCTTCTGGGTCTGTGGCAGGCAACTCGAGGAGGGAGAGACGCCCTTCCTCGGCCCTGGCGCACTTGGTCGCCAGGTTGAACAGCTCCAAGGAAGTGCATAGATCTTCATGCATTGCGAGCTCCTCCTTCATTTTGACGGCACGCACGCCGTCAAAGAAGGCTAAGATGATGGCCTCCTCGGTCACCTCGGGAATCTTGAGGCGCGCGTTGTTGAAGCGCTGGATGTACTTCTGCAGGGTTTCCCCTGGCTGCTGCTTGATGCGGCGCATGTCACTCACGGCGGGTGGCCGGTCGCGAGTACCCTGGAAGTTGGCGATGAAGCGGGTGCGCATCTCGTCCCAGGAGGAGATCGTGCCTGGGGCGAGGTTCAAAAGCCAGGTGCGGGCCCCGTCCTTGAGAGCCATGGGAAACCAGTTCGCCATGACCTTCTCGTCTCCGTTGGCAGCCTCGATGCCTAGCTCGTAGAGCTGGAGGAACTCTGCAGGGTCAGCCGTGCCGTCGTAGTGAGGGGGCAGGTCTGGCTTGAACTTGCCGGCCCATGCGACGGGGCGCATCTCGGTGGTGAAGGCGCGGCAGCCCGCTGTGGCCACGGGAGGCCTTGGAGGACAAGGGGCTTGGTCCTGCGGGTCCCCGTGCGCCGCAGCCGGGTGCAGCGCGGGGTCTTGACGTGCTGGAGCAGGAGCGTGGTCGGGACGAGCCGGAGCAGGGAGCGCTCGGGCAGCTTCTCGAGGGCGAGGGACTTCTTGGCAGCTCTGCTCTCGCCGCGCTGGTTCCTGACGGGGCGGGTTCCGCCCAGGGGCCGCACGCCTTGGAGCCAGGGCGCCTTCTTGAGGGGGAGGCGGCTGAGGCGCCCCAGGAGCTTCATTGCCCGCGCATGGCAGGGCGCGGTGCAGCGAGAAAGACGGCGCGGGGGAGCTCCCAGCGGCGCGGACGAGTTCGGTGACTCGGTCGAGCCATTCTTCGTAGACGTCGTCGATTGGGCGGTAGCGCAGGAGCTCGTTTGCCGCGATGAGCGCAGCTCGAGCCTCCATGGCCGCGCGGGGCGCGCGGGACGAAGAACCAGCAAGGGTGAGCGAGGGTGTAGCGATGCGGCCGTCTCGCCTCATGGACGGGTGCTGGGACAATGCTTGCTGCTCATTCCCCGCCGGGCCGGTGGTGGCGTTGATGGCAGGCGACGGGGAACGACGAGGGCGCCCGCCGACGGGAGATGTCTGGGCGACGCGGGAAGCGAGGGCGGCTCGGCGCTCGGCGCGAACCCGGCATGCATCAGACATGGACGCGACGATCGGAGAAGAAGAGGGTGACAGAAGACGAATTCTAGAGCACCCCTACCTGGCGCACCAAATGTCAGATTTAGGGTTCCTACAGACCCTTGAGGTTCGAACACTGGGGTGCACACGGAGGTTTCGCCTTCTACCTACCTGTTCCTCACCGAATCGCTAGGATCTAAACTACAAGAAGAACAACACAAGAGACACATGGTTTATACTGGTTCAGGCCATCATTGCGGTGTAATACCCTACTCCAGTGTGTGGTGTGGTGGATTGCTTCTTGGGCTGATGATGAACAATACAAGGAAGAACAACCTTGCGAGGTTCTGTTCTTGTGGTGGTGTTGTCCCTTTGGAGGGGTTGATTCTAGATGCCTATCCTATCTCTAGATTCCTATCCAGATGCCCCTACCCTGCGGGTGGCTAGTCCTATTTATAGGGAAAGGCCCTGGGCATCTTCCCAAATATTAAGCGGGAAGGGCGCCAACAATTGGCCATTTTGAAGGGGAACATCTAGTACACTTATCCTGACTAAAGTTGGTCCTCGCCTGTCAAAGGCTCTGGTGGTGACGCCAGCTTGGGCTCCACGGTGACCTCCATCCTGCCGTTGGACTGGTCTTGGTCTTGTTGCACCGAAATGGATGCCTTTGCTTGATGCTCTCGCCTGCGCTTGCTCCCCTTGCACCAAAGAGGAAAGAAGGACACTGCGCGGGCTGGCGCCCGGCTGGCGCCCTTGGTCGTCATGGCTTGCGTCATGGGCACCTCGCGAGGTACCCCGCCTTGAACTCTCTGCCTCCTCGTGAGCCAGCCTGATGAGGCCGTGCCTGAGGAAGCTCCTTGTCATCCGCCCCGCGAGGCTTGGCCCCTCGCGAGGGTCCTGAGCTTGTGTTGGTGAATATGGGCCATGCTGGGCCCCCTTTGAGCCACGCCGCAGGCCGCAGGCAGGCAAGTCTGGGGACCCCCGTTCCCAGAACGCCGACAGTTTGTACTCCTTGAGGATCTGCGCTCACCCTCTTCCTTTTGGACATCTATTACGAAAGAACAACATTTGACTGGAAAAACATAGTGTGACGACACATGGAATAGGTACAGAAAATGGATAGGTATGGCATATACTCATATATGATGCTTAAACTAAGCAGATGGTGTAACAAAGTAGAAGTAATGCAAGAGGTCAGATGCAAAACATGTGCGACCAATACAACTTTGCAAAGTTAGAGCAAGCACCTTGATGGGTGAATAAGATAGGCCATCCTCCACCGTGCCAAGTTTGTTAGCCAGTGGATTGTTCCGCAATATTCCTCTCGTGCGCCCATTCTCATATTCATTTTCATAATGTTCAATATCTGACATGCATGAAAACATAAAAACAAGTGAGATTTTCTTTGTAATGCACAAGTGATTCTAATCCAATACTGCCTCCCTGTAAACCCCTTTGTGCTATCTCTGCAATTCTTTTAAGAGATGCCATGCATGCTGTAATTTGTTGTGTGCATTAATATAATGTGGCCTACTACTCAAAATATGAGAGCTCCAGAAGTGATGACACTTCGCAGATGACATCTTCAACATATAGTAAAGAAGAAAAAGTCGACCTGACCTGACAGATTCAGAATATACTAAGGGAGAACAAGTCGACCTGACCAGTCGACCGCAAGAGAAGAGTATCATCTTAAAGAAGAGAAGAAGAGCAAGAAGATTGAAGATATTACAAGTCTTTCAATACAATGTCGGTTGGCCACCATGATGAACCAGAGCGCACAGAGAAATGCTATTCTTTCCGGTCTCTCTATATGTGGCTCACATGCATTTCGAAACTAAAGTAGGAACATTTAGCTAACCAATTAAACATCTCTCAGTTTTACTAATATTAGCAATAATATCATATATGAATTTGTACAACTAAGCTTGTTTAGCTTGATGGGTGGAGCAGTGCTATTACGACACGAACCACGTAGGCTGATTGTGGTCATCATAAAATGGGGAAACCATAAGCATGATGAGTACAGTGTTGACCATGGCAGTGGGATGGCAGATCTGAAGCTGCAAATCACGCAAAGGGTAGTTAGCAACCGATGTTTGCTTTGAAATAACAACTAAGATTCGGTATGGACAAGAAAGTACGGTCATCAAGTGACAAAGAAATGCAATTATGCTGTCTCTCTATATGTCGCGACATGCATTTGGAAACTCAAGTGGGATCTTTAGCAAACCAATTAAATGTGTCGGTTAACTAATATCAGTATCATATCACAATCATATTTGAACAACTAAGCTTTCGAATTCTGAGTGTTGTGTTGTTTAGCTTGAAGGGTGGAGTAATGCTAGTACGACAGAAAGCACCTACGCAGATCATAGTAGAGTAGATAAAAGGGGAAAACCCTAAGCATCAACAGAAAAAACAGGAAAGTGGAACTAGTTGGACCAGTGGGTGGCACACATGCTTTTCGAAACGAATATAGGAACATTAGGTGACCAATTAAACTGTAACGCCCCAGAGATACTTTCCATATTTGTATCCAACTCTTGCCGTCTCCGGCGCTAAGTTATATTTATTTCTCGGGTTGGGTCTTTGTCTCCATGTGTTGTTTTCTTTTTCGTGCATCTCTTATCATGTCATCACGTGCATTGCATTTGCATACATGTTCATCTCATGCATTCGAGCATTTTCCCCGTTGTCCGTTTTGCATTCCGGCGCTTCGTTCTCCTCCGGTGGTCATTTCTAGTCTTCTTTCGTGTGTGGGGTTTAAACATTTCGGGATTGGACCGAGACTTGCCAAGCGACCTTGGTGTACTACCAGTAGACCGCCCGTCAAGTTTCGGGTCATTTGGACTTCGTTTGATACTCCAACGGTTAACCGAGGGACCGAAAAGGCCTCGTGTGTGTTGCAGCCCAACACCCCCCAAATTTGGCCCAAAACCCACCAAACTCTGCTCCATGTCCTAGAGCGTTCGATCACGATCGTGTGGGCGAAAACCGCACCTCATTTGGACTCTCCTAGCTCCCTCTATGCCTATTTATACCACCTCCATTCGGATCTCTTCTTCCCCCGTCCGAAACCCTAGTTAAAAAAAAACAGATCCCTCTTCCCCGCGCCGGGCCGGACGTGTCCGCCCGCGCCGGACGTTGTCCGCCCCGCCGCCGCACCCACTC
>NC_057804.1:151558109-151565903 GCF_018294505.1 Triticum aestivum
GCGCCGCCCCTCGCCGTCTCGTCGCCGGCCACCGCCTCCTCCACGCCCGGCCCCCTCTCCGGCGACCTCCCAGAGCCCGGCGTCCCTTTCCTCTCCGGCGAACAGTGTCTCCGGCGCCGCCTCGGGAAGCGTGCCGATCCAGATCTGGATCTGGGCTAGGTTGACCTCTCCCCGAAACCCTAATCTCCCAGATTTTTATGCATTCTTTGACTGCTTGTATCTCCGCAACCGTAGGTCCGTTTTGGACATATGATATATCAAAATCTTCGCCTCGACATGTACATCATTTCATTCCATTGCATCATTTGCATTTGAGGTCATCTTGATGCCCAAAAATGCTGTTAGAAGGAGGCTTCGTGAGTTAAATTGCAGATCCGTTAGTTCATCATGCACTTTTGTCATTTTTGCTATGTTTAATCCGTGCATGATATGCCTGTGCCCCTTTGGGATGTATTGTTAAGCATTTTGTCTTCTTTCCATAGGTGCCACCCATGCATTTTTAGGATGTGTGTGTTGTCTTGTGCAAGCTTGCGAAGTAGGGTACCTGAGATTGCAGATTTCAGGGACTTAGTGATTTTCACTAAGTCTGGGATATTTTAGTTCATGATGCTATATGTCCAGCTTGTTTCCTAATGATTCGTGCCTCTTTTCAGGATGATCAGTAAGGGAGTTTTGATATTTATGTCATGCTCTATCCATCCATGTCTTTGTTGGCATTTGTGGAGTGCTCTAGGTTGACTCAATCGAGCTCAACTTTTGCTTCGTTGTTAATCTGGGCAGATCGTCAACTTGTTTTCGATTTCGCCGATGCTACCGTTAGTGTTCCATGCATGCTATGCCTTCGTTCTTGCCATGTGTAGCTAGCACTTTGTGCCTTCTTGCTGGTTATATGCTTTCCTTGCCATGACTTGCACCGTAGTGAGTGCATCGAGCTCGTTTACATGCCTTCGTGAGTTAAATTTCAGCATGTCTCAGTTTTCACTAAGTCTGAAAACTGATTGTGTTCGAGCGATGTTCGTGAGCTCGGTAGAGTATTTTGTGAACCCTTTTGGCCCCAGGTCACTTTGGGTGTTTTATTAAGCTTGTTGAGTAGCTCCATGCCATGTTCTTACTTGTCATGTTCAGGTTTTCTATCATGTTGTTTTGCTGCTCCGAAGAGAGCATCGTGATCTGAAATTTCAGACTAGTGTTAATTTCACTAAGTCTGAAATCTGTTTTGCATTTGCGTTTTAGCCGTGCTTGTTTGAACCTCTTAATGGATGAATTTGCCTATGGCTCAGTGCTAGTGTTTTGTCAACCATCTTATGTACATCACTGCCATATATTTTGTTTTCATGTTTGGTGGCTGTAGCATGTTCATTTCGTTGCATTTAGATGCCTACTTGCTGTAAATCGCAGACCGGTGTCATATCTTAAAACGCTTGCCATTTCCAAACCGTAGCTCCGATTCCAATGATCTTTATATCGTTTTCAAGCAATTTCATCCCCTCTATCTAGTGGCACACTTGGTTTTCCAAGTTTATGCCATGTTCATGCATTTCCTGTCATATCTTGCATTTTGCATCCCGCATCGCATCCCGCATAGCATATCGTCATTTCATCATATTGCTTGGTCTTGCCCGTGGTTGATTGTATCCTTGTTGCTTGTTTGTCTTGTTGGGTAGAGCCGGGAGACGAGTTCGCTACCGAGGAGCCCGTTGAGTTTGCTTGTGAGGATCCAGTCAACTCTGGCAACTGTGCAGGCAAGATGATCATACCCTCGAAATCACTACTATCTTTGCTATGCTAGTTTGCTCGCTCTTTTGCTTTGCCACTGCTACGATGCCTACCTTTTGCTTGTCAGCCTCCCAATTGCCATGTTGAACCTCTAACCCACCATTGTCCTAGCAAACCGTTGATTGGCTATGTTACCGCTTTGCTCAGCCCTTCTTATAGCGTTGTTAGTTGCAGGTGAAGATTGGAGCCGTTCCTCGTGGGAACATTTATTTACTTGTTGGGATATCATTATATTGCTATGTTATCTTAATGCACCTATATACTTGGTAAAGGGTGGAAGGCTCGGCCTCTCGCCTAGTGTTTTGTTCCACTCTTGCCGCCCTAGTTTCCGTCATATCGGTGTTATGTTCCCGGATTGTTGCGTCCCTTACACGGTTGGGCTATAATGGGAACCCCTTGATAGTTCGCCTTGATTAAAGCTTTTCCAGCAATGCCCAACATTGGTTTTACCATTTGCCACCTAGCCTCTTTTCCCTTGGGTTTCCGGAGCCCGAGGGTCATCGTATTTTAGCCCCCCTTGGGCCAGTGCTCCCTCTGAGTGTTGGTCCGAACTGAGCTGCCTGCGGGGCCACCTCGGGGAAACTTGAGGGTTGGTTTTACTCGTAGCAAGTCTCATCTGAGTGTGCCCTGAGAAAGAGATATGTGCAGCTCCTATCGGGATTTGTCGGCACATTCGGGCGGTGTTGCTGGACTTGTTTTAACCTGTCGAATCATCTTGTTGTACCAAGATACCGAGTCTGATCGGTGTGTCTTGGGTGGAGGTCTATTCCTTCGTTGACCGTGAGAGCTTGTTATGGGCTAAGTTGGGACCCCCCTGCAGGGATTGATCTTTCGAAAGCCGTGCCCGCGGTTATGGGCAGATGGGAATTTGTTAATGTCCGGTTGTAGATGACTTGAACTAAACTTAATTAAAATGAATCAACCGTGTGTGTTACCGTGATGGCCCCTTCTCGGCGGAGTCCGGGAAGTGGACACGGTGTTGGAGTTATGCTTGCGCAGGATGTTCCTTTAGCTTCTCGCTCGTGCTTCGCCTTCTCTTCTCGCTCTCTTTTGCGTATAAGTTAGCCACCACATATGCTAGTCGCTTGCTGCAGCTCCACATATATTTGCCTTATCCATTCCTATGAGCTTAAATAGTTTTGATCGCGTGGGTGTGAGATTGCTAAGTCCCTGTGGCTCACAGATACTACAACTCCAGATGCAGGTCCAGGTGTTTCTGCTCCAGTTGACGATTACGAGCTCCAGTGGGAGTTCGACGAGGACTCTCAGCGATACTACGTGTCTTTTCCGGATGATCAGTAGTGGTGCCTAGTTGGGGTTATCGATTCAGGACCTTGTCGCATGTTGGGCTCTTTTCTATTTTGGCGCCGTAGTCGGGCCATGAGTGTTTGTTTAATGGATGTTATTTATGTACTCTGATGTGACGTGGCGAGTGTAAGCCAACTATGTTATCTCACCCTTTTATTATATATTACATGGGATGTGTAATGATTGCCTGACTTGCGACATTGCTTTCAATGCGGTTATGCCTCTAAGTCGTGCCTCGACACGTGGGAGCTATAGCCGCATCGAGGGCGTTACAAGTTGGTATCAGAGATGTTACTCCTTCTTCCTCTACTCAAGTGGTCAAGCAGCAGAAGTATTGGCTTCCTCCTCCTCCGTTCCGTCAGCCGTATCAGCAGAAGAGCAAAGGTGGCAGTGGTTTCTTCCACCCACCCAACCCAGGCTTTCAGAACAAGGCTTCGTCTCAAGCTCCAAGATCGAGTGCTCCATATCACCGTCCGCTTTCAGAGGTCACGTGCAACAAGTGCCAACAGAAGGGTCACTATGCCAACAAGTGTACCAACCAGAGGCGTCTTCCTCCTCCTCCTCCTCCTGTCAGATCGGCAAGTACAGCTGTGGTCAAGCACAATCCCAAGCACGCCAAGGTCAATATGCTGAATGCAGCTCAGGCTGAGGATTCTTCAGATGTCATTATGGGTAACCTTCCTGTTAATGATATTCCTGCAAAAGTTCTTTTTGACTCTGGTGCATCGCATTCCTTCATGTCATTTCCATTTGCATCGGAGAACAATTTTAGCACTAGGGCATTACCTAGAGCTATGCAAGTCGTCTCTCCAGCTAAGCGACTAAGTTCCAGTATGGAGGTGCCGGATATTTCAATCTTGATGGGCGATTTCAAGTTTCTTGCTTCTCCTATGGTTCTTGGTAACTCGGATATCGATCTTATTCTCGGGATGGACTGGCTCTCTAAGCATAAAGCTCAGCTTGATTGTGCAGCCAGACAGATTCAACTGACTCATTCGTCTGAGGATGTCATTGTCTTTGCCGCTCGGGATAATTCCATCCGGTTGTTTTCTCTCAATGAGAAGGGTGAATTGGATGCTATTTCGCAGATTCCGGTTGTTTGTGAGTATCAAGACGTCTTTCCAGAAGAACTTCCAGGGATGCCTCCAAACCGGCCGGTTGAATTTGTTATTGAACTTGAGCCTGGCACGGAACCTGTGTGCAAACGTCCCTACAAGCTCGGCCCCGAAGAGTTGAAGGAGTTGAAGAAACAACTCGATGAGCAAGAAAGATTGGGTCTCATTCGGCCTAGTACTTCTCCGTGGGGTTGTGGTGTTCTTTTTGTGAAGAAGAAGGATGGATCGAGTCGACTTTGTGTTGATTACCGTCCAGTAAACAAGAAGACCATCAAGAACAAATACCCACTTCCCAACATCAATGAGCTGTTCGAACAACTCAAAGGTGCTCAAGTATTCTCCAAGCTTGATCTCCATATGGGTTATCATCAGATTCGTATTCGTGAGCAAGATATTCCCAAGACGGCGTTCAGAACAAGCTTTGGTTCTTATGAATACACCGTCATGTCTTTTGGCCTCGCCAACGCTCCTCCGACGTTCTCTCGCATGATGAACTTCATCTTCAACCCCTACACCAATGAATTCGTTTTGGTCTATCTCGACGACATTCTGGTTTTCTCGAAGAACAAGGAAGATCATGCCAAGCACTTGCGTTTGGTTCTTGACAAGCTCAGAGAACATCAGTTCTACGCCAAGTTCTCCAAGTGTGAATTTTGGCTCGATGAGGTTCTTTATCTTGGTCATATCATCTCTGCCAAGGGCATTTCCGTGAACCCTGAGAAGGTGTCTGCAATTGTGAATTGGGAACCTCCTCAGAACGTAAAGCAACTCCGCAGTTTCCTCGGTCTCGCAAGCTATTGCAGAAGATTCGTTGAAAACTTTTCTAAGATCGCCAAGCCTCTCTCAAATCTTCTTCAGAAGCACGTCAAGTACGTTTGGTCTCCGGAGTGTGATATAGCTTTCAACTCTTTGAAAGAGAAATTGATCACTGCTCCAGTTCTGACTCCGCCTGATGAAACCAAGCCATACGAGGTCTTTTGTGATGCCTCTCTCCAAGGTCTCGGTGCTGTACTGATGCAAGAGAAGAAAGTTGTTGCTTATACCTCTCGCCAGTTGAAACCTAATGAGAAGAACTACCCCACTCATGATCTCGAGTTGGCGGCAGTTGTGCACGCTTTGTTGACTTGGAGACATCTTCTTTTGGGAAGGAAAGTGGATATTTTCACTGATCACAAGAGTCTCAAGTACATCTTCACTCAGCCTAATCTCAACCTCAGGCAGACTCGATGGGTCGAAATGATTCAAGAGTACAATCCGAGTATCGAGTATACTCCAGGCAAGGCTAATGTGATTGCTGACGCTTTGAGCAGAAAAGCATATTGCAACAGTCTGATTCTCAAGCCTTATCAACCCGAGATTTGTGAAGCTTTCCGCAAACTTAATCTGCAAGTTGTTCCTCAAGGTTTCCTCGCCAACCTTCGAGTCTCTCCTACCTTAGAAGACCAGATTCGCCAAGCCCAACTTCTTGATGCTATGGTGAAAAAGGTGAAGATTGGTATTGCAAAGAGTCAGTCCAAGTACAAGTGCTTCCGACTTGATGACAAGGACACTCTCTTCTTCGAGGATCGAATTGTTGTGCCCAAAGGTGAACTCCGTAAGGTGATCATGAACGAGGCTCACAACTCTCTCCTCTCCATCCACCCTGGTAGTACGAAGATGTATCAGGACCTCAAGCAAGCTTATTGGTGGACTCGAATGAAGCGCGTGATCGCTCAATTCGTGAATGAATGTGATGTCTGCAGAAGAGTGAAGGCAGAACACCAAAGGCCAACTGGTCTCCTCCAACCTCTTGCCATTCCAGAATGGAAGTTTGACCACATTGAAATGGACTTCGTGACTGGGTTTCCAAAGTCCAAGCGTGGCAATGATGCTATATTTGTTGTCATCGACAAGCTCACCAAAGTGGCTCATTTTCTGCCTATCAAAGAGTCGATCTCTGCAGCTCAATTGGCGGAACTCTATACCTCTCGCATTGTCTCTCTGCACGGTATTCCTCAAGTGATATCTTCAGACCGTGGCAGCATCTTTACCTCCAAGTTTTGGGATTCTTTTCAGAAGGCCATGGGCACCAACATCCGCTTCAGCACAACTTTCCATCCTCAAACAAGCGGTCAAGTCGAGCGTGTCAACCAAATTCTTGAAGATATGCTCAGGGCTTGTGTGATCTCCTTCGGCATGAAGTGGGAGGATTGTCTTCCTTATGCTGAATTCTCTTTTAGCAACAGCTTTCAAGCAAGTTCGGGCAAGGCCCCCTTTGAAATTCTATATGGCAGGAAGTGCCGTACCCCTCTCAACTGGTCTGAAACCGGTGAACGTCAGCTGCTGGGTAATGACTTAATCACAGAAGCAGAAGAAATGTGCAAAGTCATTCGTGATAACCTCAAAGCAGCTCAATCCCGCCAGAAGTGCTACTATGATAGTAAGCACCGTGAATTGGCTTTCGAGATCGGAGATCATGTTTACCTCCGTGTCTCTCCCATGAAAGCTACTCGTCGCTTCGGTATCAAAGGGAAGCTTGCCCCTAGATACGTGGGACCTTTCAAGATTGTCAGCAAGAGAGGCGACCTCGCCTATCAACTCGAGCTTCCTTCAAACTTTGCAAATGTTCATGATGTGTTCCATGTCTCTCAGCTTCGAAAGTGCTTCAAGACTCCTGACCGCACCGTCAACTTCGAGGACATTGAGCTCCAAGAAGATCTCTCCTATCGTGAGCACCCAGTTGCTATTCTTGAAGAGACTGAATGCAAGACTCGCAACAAGTCAATCAAATTTCTCAAAGTCAAGTGGTCACACCATTCCGACCGTGAAGCTACCTGGGAACGCGAGGATCACCTCCGTTCTGAGTACCCGGAGTTCTTTCAGTCCTAGATCTCGGGACGAGATCTTTTCGTAGTGGTGGAGTGTTGTAACGCCCCAGAGATACTTTCCATATTTGTATCCAACTCTTGCCGTCTCCGGCGCTAAGTTATATTTATTTCTCGGGTTGGGTCTTTGTGTCCGTGTGTTGTTTTCTTTTTCGTGCATCTCTTATCATGTCATCACGTGCATTGCATTTGCATACATGTTCATCTCATGCATTCGAGCATTTTCCCCGTTGTCCGTTTTGCATTCCGGCGCTTCGTTCTCCTCCGGTGGTCATTTCTAGTCTTCTTTCGTGTGTGGGGTTTAAACATTTCCGGATTGGACCGAGACTTGCCAAGCGACCTTGGTGTACTACCGGTAGACCGCCCGTCAAGTTTCGGGTCATTTGGACTTCGTTTGATACTCCAACGGTTAACCGAGGGACCGAAAAGGCCTCCTGTGTGTTGCAGCCCAACACCCCCCAAATTTGGCCCAAAACCCACCAAACTCTGCTCCATGTCCTAGAGCGTTCGATCACGATCGTGTGGGCGAAAACCGCACCTCATTTGGACTCTCCTAGCTCCCTCTATGCCTATTTATACCACCTCCATTCGGATCTCTTCTTCCCCCGTCCGAAACCCTAGTTAAAAAAAAACAGATCCCTCTTCCCCGTGCCGGGCCGGACGTGTCCGCCCGCGCCGGACGTTGTCCGCCCCGCCGCCGCACCCACTCACGCGCCGCCACGTGGGCCGCG
>NC_057804.1:151566618-151597040 GCF_018294505.1 Triticum aestivum
GCGACCCCGGTCGCGCCGCCCCTCGCCGTCTCGTCGCCGGCCACCGCCTCCTCCACGCCCGGCCCCCTCTCCGGCGACCTCCCGGAGCCCGGCGTCCCTTTCCTCTCCGGCGAACAGTGTCTCCGGCGCCGCCTCGGGAAGCGTGCCGATCCAGATCTGGATCTGGGCTAGGTTGACCTCTCCCCGAAACCCTAATCTCCCAGATTTTTATGCATTCTTTGACTGCTTGTATCTCCGCAACCGTAGATCCGTTTTGGGCATATGATATATCAAAATCTTCGCCTCGACATGTACATCATTTCATTCCATTGCATCATTTGCATTTGAGGTCATCTTGATGCCCAAAAATGCTGTTAGAAGGAGGCTTCGTGAGTTAAATTGCAGATCCGTTAGTTCATCATGCACTTTTGTCATTTTTGCTATGTTTAATCCGTGCATGATATGCCTGTGCCCCTTTGGGATGTACTGTTAAGAATTTTGTCTTCTTTCCATAGGTGCCACCCATGCATTTTTAGGATGTGTGTGTTGTCTTGTGCAAGCTTGCGAAGTAGGGTACCTGAGATTGCAGATTTCAGGGACTTAGTGATTTTCACTAAGTCTGGGATATTTTAGTTCATGATGCTATATGTCCAGCTTGTTTCCTAATGATTCGTGCCTCTTTTGAGGATGATCAGTAAGGGAGTTTTGATATTTATGTCATGCTCTATCCATCCATGTCTTTGTTGGCATTTGTGGAGTGCTCTTGGTTGACTCAATCGAGCTCAACTTTTGCTTCGTTGTTAATCTGGGCAGATCGTCAACTTGTTTTCGATTTCGCCGATGCTACCGTTAGTGTTCCATGCATGCTATGCCTTCGTTCTTGCCATGTGTAGCTAGCACTTTGTGCCTTCTTGCTGGTTATATGCTTTCCTTGCCATGACTTGCACCGTAGTGAGTGCATCGAGCTCGTTTACATGCCTTCGTGAGTTAAATTTCAGCATGTCTCAGTTTTCACTAAGTCTGAAAACTGATTGTGTTCGAGCGATGTTCGTGAGCTCGGTAGAGTATTTTGTGAACCCTTTTGGCCCCAGGTCACTTTGGGTGTTTTATTAAGCTTGTTGAGTAGCTCCATGCCATGTTCTTACTTGTCATGTTCAGGTTTTCTATCATGTTGTTTTGCTGCTCCGAAGAGAGCATCGTGATCTGAAATTTCAGACTAGTGTTAATTTCACTAAGTCTGAAATCTGTTTTGCATTTGCGTTTTAGCCGTGCTTGTTTGAACCTCTTAATGGATGAATTTGCCTATGGCTCAGTGCTAGTGTTTTGTCAACCATCTTATGTACATCACTGCCATATATTTTGTTTTCATGTTTGGTGGCTGTAGCATGTTCATTTCGTTGCATTTAGATGCCTACTTGCTGTAAATCGCAGACCGGTGTCATATCTTAAAACGCTTGCCATTTCCAAACCGTAGCTCCGATTCCAATGATCTTTATATCGTTTTCAAGCGATTTAATCCCCTCTATCCAGTGGAACACTTGGTTTTCCAAGTTGATGCCAGGTTCATGCATTTCCTGTCATATCTTGCATTTTGCATCCCGCATCGCATCCCGCATAGCATATCGTCATTTCATCATATTGCTTGGTCTTGCCCGTGGTTGATTGTATCCTTGTTGCTTGTTTGTCTTGTTGGGTAGAGCCGGGAGACGAGTTCGCTACCGAGGAGCCCGTTGAGTTTGCTTGTGAGGATCCAGTCAACTCTGACAACTGTGCAGGCAAGATGATCATACCCTCGAAATCACTACTATCTTTGCTATGCTAGTTTGCTCGCTCTTTTGCTTTGCCACTGCTACGATGCCTACCTTTTGCTTGTCAGCCTCCCAATTGCCATGTTGAACCTCTAACCCACCATTTTCCTAGCAAACCGTTGATTGGCTATGTTACCGCTTTGCTCAGCCCTTCTTATAGCGTTGTTAGTTGCAGGTGAAGATTGGAGCCGTTCCTCATGGGAACATTTATTTACTTGTTGGGATATCATTATATTGCTATGTTATCTTAATGCACCTATATACTTGGTAAAGGGTGGAAGGCTCGGCCTCTCGCCTAGTGTTTTGTTCCACTCTTGCCGCCCTAGTTTCCGTCATATCGGTGTTATGTTCCCGGATTGTTGCGTCCCTTACACGGTTGGGCTATAATGGGAACCCCTTGATAGTTCGCCTTGATTAAAGCTTTTCCAGCAATGCCCAACATTGGTTTTACCATTTGCCACCTAGCCTCTTTTCCCTTGGGTTTCCGGAGCCCGAGGGTCATCGTATTTTAGCCCCCCTTGGGCCAGTGCTCCCTCTGAGTGTTGGTCCGAACTGAGCTGCCTGCGGGGCCACCTCGGGGAAACTTGAGGGTTGGTTTTACTCGTAGCTAGTCTCATCTGAGTGTGCCCTGAGAAAGAGATATGTGCAGCTCCTATCGGGATTTGTCGGCACATTCGGGCGGTGTTGTTGGACTTGTTTTAACCTGTCAAATCATCTTGTTGTACCAAGATACCGAGTCTGATCGGTGTGTCTTGGGTGGAGGTCTATTCCTTCGTTGACCGTGAGAGCTTGTTATGGGCTAAGTTGGGACCCCCCTGCAGGGATTGATCTTTCGAAAGCCGTGCCCGCGGTTATGGGCAGATGGGAATTTGTTAATGTCCGGTTGTAGATGACTTGAACTAAACTTAATTAAAATGAATCAACCGTGTGTGTTACCGTGATGGCCCCTTCTCGGCGGAGTCCGGGAAGTGGACACGGTGTTGGAGTTATGCTTGCGCAGGATGTTCCTTTAGCTTCTCGCTCGTGCTTCGCCTTCTCTTCTCGCTCTCTTTTGCGTATAAGTTAGCCACCACATATGCTAGTCGCTTGCTGCAGCTCCACATATATTTGCCTTATCCATTCCTATGAGCTTAAATAGTTTTGATCGCGTGGGTGTGAGATTGCTGAGTCCCTGTGGCTCACAGATACTACAACTCCAGATGCAGGTCCAGGTGTTTCTGCTCCAGTTGACGATTACGAGCTCCAGTGGGAGTTCGACGAGGACTCTCAGCGATACTACGTGTCTTTTCCGGATGATCAGTAGTGGTGCCTAGTTGGGGTTATCGATTCAGGACCTTGTCGCATGTTGGGCTCTTTTCTATTTTGGCGCCGTAGTCGGGCCATGAGTGTTTGTTTAATGGATGTTATTTATGTACTCTGATGTGACGTGGCGAGTGTAAGCCAACTATGTTATCTCACCCTTTTATTATATATTACATGGGATGTGTAATGATTGCCTGACTTGCGACATTGCTTTCAATGCGGTTATGCCTCTAAGTCGTGCCTCGACACGTGGGAGCTATAGCTGCATCGAGGGCGTTACATAAACGTTCTCTGTTTTAGTGATATGAGCATCATATCAGATTCGTATTTCAACACGTAAGCTTTGGGTTGAGGTCTTGAGGAGCAGTGCTAGCACAACACGAAGCACCTACGATGATGGTAGTGAATATAAAGGGGGGATAGCATAAGCTTTACGAGTATAGTGCCCGTGCCATGGCGGATCTGAAGGTTCAAACCGGACAAAGCTACTTCGCAACCAATGTTTGCTTTCAACTAGCCATTACGATTTGGTACGGACAAGAAAAGTACAGTAAACAAATTACGATCTATTTTACGGGTGAGATCAATAACTTAAGCACATATGGAAGAGTACCACCTCTCTTGCGACGCCGTGTAGGCCTATGCTGATATGTTGAGGGTGCTGCGGGTGCGATGGTTGTCGGCGGTGGGGAAGAAGACTTTAGACAGTAGACGACCGGGTCGGGGGATATATCCTGTTGCTGTGGACAAGGCGGTCGTAGGAGCAGCAATGGCAAGGTGGACAACGGCGCCGATGAAGCGAGAGGAGGCGATGAAAGGATCCTGGTCTAGCGCCGTGGATGAGAGACGCCCATCTCTTGAAGTGGACGACGGGGTAGGGGTAGCAGCTCCGTCAAGGTAGAGGATGGGGTGGCGGACGGAGGAGGCTGGCTGCAGTGCGGAGGTTGTCGTGCTGCCTATGGTGTGTGAATGGGGAAATGGAGTGGAGGGGGGATCTCAAACTTTGGGACGCGCTTCTGTGAAATGTGGGAAAGTTACGAACGTATCCCCCATTTAAAATTTCGGACATCGTGTCGGTTGGGGATAGGACGGTAATCTCCCATCTCCCAAATATTTGCCGGTAACTATTTCGGTCGAGGAGAGGGTGTTTTGCCGCCCACGGTTGGCGCCCACGGTGTATGAACGGGGCTGATAGGTAGGGCGGTTGTGTCAAGTCTGAGGGAAGTTACACATCTGGTCCTATTTAAAATATTAGCCTACATTGATTTCGGACGAGGAGAGTTTGTTTTGCCGCCCACCGTGTATGAATGGGGAAATGGAGGAAGAGACACATGTCTTTCGGATGAGCTTGAATCAAATGTGTTTTGCCGCCCATGTTTGGCGCCCACCGTGTCTGAATGCGCTCAGAGGCCGTCGTGTCACGTCTGATTGAAGTTACTAGTCTACCCCTATCGACAGCAGTGTAAATCTGGTCGATAAAGATGTCAACTGTCAGGGGTAGACAGTAATTTCCATCTCGCAAACACTTGCTTCGGGCAGCCCACAAATTCTAGTGCGTGTTTAGCCGCTTCGTTCAAAACTTGGGAGAATTAACATTCACGTTTGCCCTGGGCCCTAGCAAACTAAATTCAAATCCAATTTGTATTCAATTATGAATATCCACATATAATTCTACGTTTTGTTATTTATTTCTTCAAAACCACAACAAAGATTTATTCCACCTTTATATATGATTATGATTTAGAAATGCCATGATCTTCGAATTCAGTAGGTTGGATACACTCTGAGTCAAATAGTTATTTCATCCAATACAATATGCTCACACGAAAAATAGTTCACCTTATGTCAATCATACAAGTACTGTGGATTACCTCGCCTAAAAATTTCAGATCATTACAACACATTGACAACATAGGGGGTCTTGCAACATAATCCATTCAAAAACATGACACAACATGCACATACAATAATCTAATCACAATTTCAACATGTATCTAAAGAAGAACCGGGATTAGCTTGGGCTTCAGATAGCAGAAACAGCAGGACCTCCTCCATCTTCAAATGCAACATTCTTACTTCCTCCAATTCTTGGGTTGCTTGCATAATGCGTGCCGCTAATTCCATAATTTCCAGCCTCAAGATAAAGATTACCTCATTCATGGCAGCCACACCATCTCTTTCTGCCTCTAGTAGAGCCTCAAGCACTATAATATCTGTGCTCAGACTGCCCTCCGGCGGTGTTGCCTCTAAACTGCTACCATCTGGTAACATGGATGGTGCACTGCTTCCACAAATAGATTCTGGGGTTGTACATTGTGTCCTAGTGTGAACAGCATCCTGAAAGGTTTCCGCTGGACATAAGTAAGAGATAGTTATCGTATGATCCAGGCGGTAAGCTTTCATGGTAAACGACAGACGAATTATTGCCGAGCATGGCGAACTATATTTAAATGGTTCGAAGCAGCATCAGCCGAAAAGAAATTAAAATGGTAAGATGAAACTAGGGATGTAAGTGGCAAATAAACGACATCCGCCAGTCCCATCTAGTTAGTTTTTGCTACCTCCCTAGTTCATTTTCCTCAAAAAACAAAAACTCTTTTGAACTATCATACCACTAGTGGACTTTAATCGGGATTAAACGGGACCCAGATGACATCTCTAGTTGAAAGGGAGTGTACCACCGCTATATTTAAGTTGCCAAGGCATCTAAGTAGTTGAAATAATCTGAGAAAGCACTTAACAGTGTGGCCTCATATAAACTACGAAGACAGTCTTGTGATGAAGTTGAGAGGAAAAGTTAAGGACTCAAATGAAATAGGCATGCATTTCTTTACGATAGTACAGCAGGCAGTGCTGACATATTGGCCAACTCGGGTATAGCGTAACAACAAACAAGCATTCGAATCAAGCAATACACTAAAGCAGACAACTGAACTATTTGTAATTCGGTAGGATTACAGGTTGAGGGCACAAGCCAAGAAAGCAGCCCACTCGCATTACATTTCACATGTACTAAAACACGCTGGCTTACCATATGTTGCTGTGAAGCCTCACTGTTGTTGCAATGTTCTTTGAAGATATAGTCAGCATCCCGTGGTTGCAAATCTAGTTGTTGTAGTTTATTCTGCACCCTCTATTTAGGTAAAATTAATTTTAATGGCATGCACTGGTCCGAATTGATCATCAATGGTTCATCTAAACTAATGAAAGAAGGGTGTGTGCATACACGACAATATATCTGCTTCCCTCTATTTTTATGCTTGTTCGAGGTGCCAGCCCCAAAAGAACAAATATTTTGCTTGATGGGGTTGGCAGCTCCATAATTAATAGAAGCATCAAATTAGTCATGCAACTTGGGAAGATCAAGAACACAAAAACAAGTAATGAACAGAGGCTCGGAGCAGTGATGTAATAGCTAGCATCAAAAAATGTAGGGTAAAACAAACAAAAAGCAGCAGAACCACATGCTAGTTTGCTGATGTGTAATTAAGCATAGAGAACATTAAACAGTCTGATGGAACCAACAGGTGGCATCAAAACAACACCATTATCATAAATATAGCATTCAAGAAGTAAAATAGTAGGCAGTGATATCTAGGAAGTACTGTAATATAGTACTTAGGACAAAACTAAAGCATATTAACTATATGTGCACTGGTATGTAATTTAGCACATGTAACATGTTCACTGCCAGAAGTATGGCCCTACAGGTGCAAGCATAAGAACGCGTCTCATGAAAAACTGAATGACGCCCTGAAGAAATTCAAAGGTGCGGTTCTTATGCTAGGAAAGTGAACGTAGGCGCCGGCCGTTGGATAATAGTACCTGATTCTCGGTGGCATATGGGTACCGTTGTCATAGTTGATAGCTAAGGATCATCGATGGTGCTCGTGTTGTGGTTGAGTTTGGGCCGGCTGTCGCCGTTGCTGAAGCGGCTCTGGTGCTACGGTTGCGGCGCCTGTCGACATACAAGAAAGCTCATCTGTGGTAAGTGAACAGTTGCACGATAAAGAGAAAACCCAAAGGAGTACAAATCGAAATAACCTGATGAGGCTGCGGCGTTGGTAAAGCAGAGCTGGTGGAGTTGAATATGGCGTCCATGGAGCGGGTCCGGCGCAGTGGACTAAGGCTTCGGCGGGTGCGTTGTACAGTGCTTTCGGTGGGGCGGATCTATTGCGGTGGACGAGGGCTTGTACGAAGGGCCAGTGAAGGGGCGGACGAGGGAGTCAGTGAAGGGCCTACACTGTGGTGGACGAGGGCACCGGTTAAGCAGATCAGGTGCAGTGGACCATGATGGCGGTCAAGGAGATCTGGAGCAGTGGACAAGCCAGTGGACAAGCTCCGGTGAAGTGGTGAGGTGGCAGTTGGGGGTTCCAAGGTGCGGAAGGTAGATTCGGCAGGGTGTGAGGTCCACCGCTACGATGGAGGACTAGATTTCTGCGGCTTACCGTGGTTGGGGGTCGGGGAGGGGAAGGGGAGGGGCTTTGGGGAAGAATGTTGGGGGCAAAGAGGGGAAAACAATGGAGTTACCAAAGCAGCCATTTTCCGTTCATGTGGCAGGGGTAAAACATGAATATCACAGGGATAAACTTTCGGGCGCGTGATATTTCGCTGTGAGCGGGAAGTTTGAAAGCTTGTGGCGCCTAAAATTATAAGTATTATGCTCTCGTACAACCAACTATGATATCATGGCCGACAATTTGTTTGTTTTGCACGCAAAAAAAAGTGCAAGTTTTGAAAATCAATGTCTCCAACTCGAAACTTAGATTGTCCATTCAGTTCAAATATGGATCATTGAGCTACTACAAGCAAATACCATCATACGGTCCAATTAAAAGAAATTCCAAATGTGTTTATCCCAAATATGATGACAAAAGCAAAAATGTGTATGTGTATGAATAAAGTGGATGATTATAAAGTTTGAACATGCCCGTATGTGTATATCTCTAGGTTTGATATATGAATTTGAAATCACGAAATCCCGGCTTAAAAAATGTACCTCCGTCTAAATGAATTACAAAAGCTAATGATGGAGTCGAATTCCAAAATTCCAATCTTAGGTTTTTAATTCTGGTACATCAATGTATATCACACATGTTCAAAAGTATAGTTATCTCATAGTACAAACTGTGAAACAAATTGATCAACCATGAGTCAACCCCCCCCACCACCGCACACACACACACACACACACATAGGGAAGTTGTTTGCTCCCCCAAACACCAACACACAAGCACATTAACACCCCTCTCTCTTGTAAAGTCCGGACCCCAATATCTCTCGGGCATGCACACATCTCTTCCCTCACTCTCTAGGTCTCCCGCTATCTCTCTTACCCAAGCACACGCACTATGTAGAGTGTATATTTCCCATACACACAAAATGTCGCCCCCAAACGTCTATCTCCCTAGTTATGTGGTTCTTGCGCACTCACCTCACACACCACCCCCACTGCAAACAAGCACACTTTGTCTCCTTGTGCACCACTCTCCTCTTTTTATCTCTCCCACATGCGGATCCGCCCTAGCTCGTTCCCTGTATACATATATGTCGTGACTCTTTCCATAGCTCCCTAATGTATCATCATTCTCAATTTCGCACATTGTTCTCTACACCATCTATTCTAGATCTCTCATGAAGTCCCTATCACACACACACGATGACTCGCTTCCCTTGCGTCTCCGTTCATAGGCCAATTTCAGACAACATCAACATTGTCTCCCTATCTATACGCCATTTATGGACACAAATGACCCCTCTCTCCCCCTCTCTTCCTCTCTCTCTCTCTCTCCATCGCTAGCTCTCTCTCTCTCTCACACCGCTCTCCCACACACAGACTCGATGTCTCTTCCAAATAGTCTGCCCCCCCCGCCCGCACATGTGCTATCCCGCTACTACACATGTCACACCATTCCCCCTTTCCTTATACTAGGTTTACATCTTTAGTGGTCTCTCTACTCCACATACACACACTCCCTCTCACACACAAACATGTGCACAAACACACACGGACACGCACAAACACCCATTTATCTGGATCCTCATCTCTCCCCATGTCCGCATGTGTATCTAACACACTCACTCTCTAATTATGTATATGTGTCTCTACGTTACACATCACAAAGCCCCATGTACATGTCTCTCTCTATCCTCCACGCACATACACACAAAGAATCTGTTATCATTGCCTCAATCTCTAACATATCACACACGCACACTGTCTCTCTCTCTCTCTCTCTCTCTCTCGCAAACACGCTCAACAAGGGTTTCCCCGTGAATAACTTACCGTCTATTCATCAACAGTCGTGGCAGTACGGCGAACACAAGATGTGAAAAAGAATAAATCTACATGTGCTTAGACCAACTAGTATGACTACTAGGACTAGAGCAAGCCAAAAAGTGCGCCGCCGTCACCCCCTCCTTATCGGCGACGGGAAAATCTTTGTTTTACACAGTTGAGAAGTCATTGTGCTAAGGCCCCACATGTTGAGGCGTCGAATAGAATGTAGATGCTAGTTTACGGAAGCAAGTATCGATAATACGTTTGTATCTCCATACTTATATTTCTTCTCTTATAAAAAACCGATTAGGTGATGATGGTACGTGTGCCATCTTGCAATATAGACCGTCCAATCTATATCTGACGGATGGAAATTAAACTAAAAGATACCCGCGACCCTCTCCACATTTGCAGACAAGGCCTTCCCTCGTTCATCCTTATCTCCAACAAACCTCATTGTTGAGCAATTAAGAAAGGAAGCCTCTGGAACAAACTGGCCTGGTGGCCGCTGCCGGCGTCGTCAATCCCCATGCCTCCGCTCAGTCCGACCACCAATCACCACCACACCGCACTCCTATTCACCTTATCTCACATTTCTGGAGATATCATTTGTTTTTACACATGGGATTACTCCCACAAGGGTCAATCACAACAAGTGTTTTATAAAAAAATGCATCTTGATGTTCCGTGCAATGCACGGATCTTGCTAGTACTCCTACACAAGACTAAGTTGGTGATGATGGTGTGTCTTCCATCCGTCATTTCTGACCATTAGATATACATCTAACGACTGTGAGGGAAGTTGTTTCCTTTTCTCACCAACATCCCACTTGTCTACCAATTTGCAGAAAAACCCATAATTAGTATCTTAAAACCAACCACATCCCTCCCTGACCTCACCAAAACAGCCCAAGGAATATATTCTAATTGAAACAAAATATATCTCTAGTGACATATGTATATCAAAATTAGAGTGTTTTGTACCAAGTTTGTGAATAAGTATTATTCTAATTACGATTCGTTGCAAAGCACATGAACATTGCTAGTATTTCCAACCATGCATTTTTTCCTAGTATTTCTATAGTTTCGAGTTTTCCATCAAGATATTAGTCACTCATGGTTGATATTTACTTTCAATCATGTACACATATGCACTATGTAACTAGCCTTGCTTATTGGCTTCCAAAGCTTAACTTTCACTCCTACTTACAATATGTAGATTATTTAACAAAAAACTACCACTTTAAACAAGCCCTAGGAAGAATCTATTGTACAAAAAATAGCAAAATCATACCCAAAATTTCTTAATCCACGCCAAAAACTACTACCTAGTAATCCTACCGATTAGGTTCGTTTAAACCCACTTATGTTAGGGTTGGCCCACACGTCCGTGCTGACGAGGCAGCTTAAACCAACACATTTTGTTTGACCGTTGACACGAGGGACCCACATCTGACATTCTATCATGTTATTCCCCCTCAAATCATTATTTTTCGTGAACATTACTTCAAACAGTACTGATGGGTGTTCGTCGATGGCGCCGGTGATGAGCGAGTTGGCCGCCGCTCCGCCGGACGGGCCGAACGCCATGCTGGCCTATGCACGGGTTGGCAGGCTGGCCCGAGCATGACTCACAAGCGAGCAAGCCGCCGCACTGGCCTTCGCTCGAGCCAGATGGCTGGCCTTAGCGCGGCGCGCGCGAGCAAGCTGCCGCGCTGTCGTGCCAATCTAGCTAGCAAACCTTGCAGACAAGCAGCTGGACGGAGCTATCTTGGCTAGCTAGCGGCCGCGAGCGCCGGACGGAGTTGACATCCGGGCTGCCGCAACATGGGCTCCGCACCACTGGCGGTTTTGACCTCGCCTTCTGCCGACGGCGGTAGCTGCGTCCCATGGCAGAGGATGACTAGGTGGACGGGCCAGAGGTAGGAGGTCACTCGGGGATTTTTGTGCAGACTGACATGTAGGCCCCACAAGTCATAACGCCCGGTCGAATAGAAGGCGTTGACTTAATGGGAGACATGGGCCCTATCAGAGGTTAGATTCTAACCCTGAACTAACTCTAACTAAAGTGGTGTTTGGATGGCAGGGTTAGATTGACAACAAATGTATCCAAATAGGGCCGTGGGTTGTAACGTGCCTAAAACGACACTTTGTAGAGTAGTCGTTTCTTGGTAGGGCTGGTTGGTAAGAGCATGTACAATGGTTGATAAGGTAGTCTTATCTTAAGTCTGCCACGTATGCAAGTGGTAGTAGTTTCTTGGCATTTTAGTGGTTTCTTGCATTATTAGGGGTTTCTTGTAAGGAACAATGTACTACGTACTACTAGCGACAAAAGACGATTCTAGATTGCGTTGTACTCCAACGAGTACTACTAGTGGTCGTGGGAGTGTATACCTCATTTTGTGGGTTCGATCCCGGCCAAACGCACAACGGCCTTTAAAAAAATAGTACTACTACACTTCGCTGCGAGCCAATATTTTACATGGGTAGTTTGAGTTTTGAAGTCAAACGGACGTGCGGCCCCACAATCTGGGTGCACTGGATAGCCTAGCCACGTGAACGGGTTTTCCTTCCCAGCATCCCGTGGCTCGCGTGCTCGCCCTAAGCGCACCTCGCTTGCAACTTCCTCATCAGCTAGTAGCATATTTAAACTAGCGCCTCCCAATTAATCCCGAGGAGACGGAAAAGCCTGGTGGGGCATTGGGAACTGTGCAATATGGCTCTGTACGTAAAATGCTCTACTACTACTCTGTAGCTTGTGGCATTGCACGCATGGACTTCACTCCATTATCGGCTCTACTATAAAATAAATTCCTCTTGACGTGTTTTTTTAAAACGGAGGCAAAAGCTTTGCTTCATCTCATTCATAAAGAAGGAACTACTAACAAAGTTCGACGAGATCCATTACACCTCCACAAATGGAAGCGAAAAGCCTAGTCTCGTTGTATCAAATAACTTAAATGTTCTGCCCCGGCCGTAACCATCGTTGATAAACAGGCTGCTAGTGTGTGCGTGAGAGGAGCGGCTGAGTAGGCCAGCTACGTGAGAGGAGGGGCTGAATAGAGCACCAAGAGTACCCACTAGGCTACTACACAGGTGTACTTTCGCTGCATTGATAGTACAACGATGGTTCTAGAGTACAGTAGTACCCTCCACTTCCAATTGTAGCTCCTTGGCCCGGCCCTGAGATTCAAGAGTTCAAAACTGGTGCACTATACTAGACTAGACTAGAAGTACAATACATTGCACTACTAGTTGAGAAAAAGTAGTACAAGTACTGGTACAGTACGAGTACATACTCCTCCGTCACATAATGTAAGACGTTTTTTGACTCTAGTTGGGGTGTACAAAAAATGGCAAAAACATACCCAAAATTTCTTAATCCACGCCAAAAACTACTACCTAGTGCCAAAAAATTCTTACTAGTGCTATTATTTACAGTATAATGCAATCCCATAATGTTCCATTATGCTAGTACTACTAGTAAATAATAGCCTCACCCCTTCGTTGAGGAACGATCTATAGTTGGAAGGGACGAGGCCCTGCGGTTACTACGCTCTTATCTCCTCCTCACCAGTTCCCCTCTCCCGGAAGAGAAGGCAGTACATCGCTGCTCCCATGGATTCGCCAGGCGGTTCTTCTCCTCGTCTGGGCTGGGAGACCTTGGACGATGATCCTCTGGGAGAAATCGCACGCCGCTCTGACGTCCTCACCTCTGCCAGACTCGGTGCTTCCTGCACCAACTTTTTCAAGACGCTGCTTAAACAGGCTTGGGAAGAGGCCATGCTTGTTGGTTTTCCATGCGTCCTCGAGGAGAAGGTTCTTCGATGGGACAATCCTTCGAACAGTCCACCGCTCCCTGGCCATGGTTGCACGTTGACTCCGCTAGAGTTGCCGACGTTGAGAGGTAGTCGGATTTTGTCCGATGAGCAGGCCAGTAATGGATTTTGATCATGTAGTACTTAGTTATTCCATTTCCATCCCGTAATTTCTCCGCTGCCCACCGTATTATATATAGGTCTGTGCTTGCATACCTCCGGCCCGATACCACCATCATTTTGCACAACATCCACAGCAGTGTGGCCATTTCGGTACACCCCTTCTCCACCATTCGGATCGGCCTTCCGGACTGGCTGGGCTTGAATACATATGATGATGCCTACATGAGATTGAAGAAGATAGCAATTGCGGACCCGCCGACAAAGCGACGCGGCTACGACGATTACTATCTCATCATGGTGTTCGACATAAGGATTGCCATCAATGCAAGAGGCAGTAATGGCAGAGGATGGCGGATGTTGGCAGCGGCAGATTTGTACCCCTACACGTTCAAAGACGTCGTGCGCCATCTAGGCCGCATCTTCGTGGTGACAAGCCAGGGGACTTGTTTCATTTGGTTGCCATCCTATGGTACGGGAGATTACAAACGGAATGCACAAACCATCATTTGCATCCCTAACGGTACTCTATTATTTTGCAGGGACTAGTCATCCCCCGATCAAAATAAGATCGCCGATCCTGGATGTGCATCTGCATCCGCGATTCGGTCTAACCTGGAACCTTGTAGCTGACTTTGGTATATTGGGATCAACTATCTTAGCAGTCGTTACCCATGGTGCCACTGATGTGCAACATGGTCACACAATCTACCACGATCGGACCGTCACCATCTACCCAGGTATTCCATTTTTTAACCCTCTCGCCTTCTCTTTCATTTTTGTACTAGTAGTATACTTAGTAGTACTAGTAGGAGTACTTTTTACCTTGGAGGACGCATATAGCTAGCTAGGCCCTTGAAGACTTGAACCCACTAGCTGCCACCATTTTTGTTTTTCCATGTCTTACTATCTCATCCATGTAGCCAAGAGTGGCTATATATAATAAGCCGGTTATTTTACTTCCTCTATACCGGAGTAGTACTATTTGCTGCACAGTATTACTAACCGCCATATTTGAGCACAACATTATTATGCATGGACCTTGACTATGTACATCACCATGTGTCCAGATCTGGGATGCCGCGTGTACCAGATGAACGGCGCCGAGTTCGACCCCCATGATGCTACGTGGGTGCCGAGGAACACTCTTGGAGAGTACTCACTTTTCATCAGGGATAGCTACCCCATTGTGAAGCGGATGATACCTTCCGTGCACGTCACAGAAGGCCTGCCGTTCATGAAGCATGGTTGTGTCTTCAGTGCGCACCGCCGGATGAACGACATGCTGGGACACGCTATCCCTGATTTATGCCGCTTCAGCTTGGATGAGTCTCCATCGTGTGGAACCGGTCTAGAAAGCTGCGACAATGATTCCCATTGCCCACTGCTATGGATCGTGCCATCCATGAAGAACACCTGGGACTGGAACTTGGAGGAGGACATGTAGCCCATCTATAACGTGTAAGTGGAGTACGGTAGTTGTGAACGGTAGCACTGTGAATATATGTAGACTAGTCGTGCACAAATTTATCACATGAATTGGAGATGAACTTGTGTGGCATACTGACATTTGTCCTTTAGAATTTATTACTAGTAAATGTGTTATGTGTACGTGCAACTTGTGTGGTTGTTGTACAGGCTCCAACACGCTCTTTGAGAAAAAAAAGGTGGCATAGCTTTGGATATACGTGATGTGGCGGCATCATACAGTAGCATCGTTCTCTATAGTTGTAGTACACTCCTACTAGGACGACAACTCCTATAAAACCTTGCTCTTCGCTCTTTGCCTCTTCGGGAGGTTCAACAGTTCGTACTCGTGTGAATCTTGCACTTGGCTCTTCGCCTCTTCGGAAGGTCCAACAATGATGATACTACAGTACAATATGCTTCTGGAAATCTGACATCGATTCAACTGTTGCACGTCCACTGCGAGGGCGAGGGAGAGGGTGAGGGAGAGGGAGAGGGAGAGGTAGAGGGCGCTGTAGTCAAAACCCTCTCCTTGTCCTGTGAACCAGTGCGCGCGTGGGCGAGGGAAAGGCGTAGTAAGCAAGCTTCTCCTCGTTCGGCGAGTTGACGGGACACATCAAAGCAGTACTAGTACTAGTAGTCCATACTGCGTCCTTTCCGATTAATATAGCTTAATTTGAAACGAGAAAAATACACTGGCGGTCAACGTATGTAACTATACACTCTTTACAGTCACTATATATAGTTTTGCGGTGATTATACGATCACTAGCTCATCGTAGAGCATCGTATTGCACCCTACTGACCGGCCACATAGTCGACGTGGCACTTTGTTGACTGGTTAAATTGTCACCTGGTTTCTGGGTCCCACCTGTCAGTTGGCAGAGCAAAGAAATTAGTTAAATAAAACTTTACACAGGCGTGACACGAGTCCAACCCTTGCGCGCGAACCGCCCTGGCTGTGTATGTGAGTGCATGCACGTTACTCCCTCGGTCTTCCAACAAAGAGTGTACATCGGCTATAAAACAAAGAGTGTTGTACATGATGTACATCTACACTTCCAATGCATTTAGCCTTTAATCTAAATCGATATTGATTGACTAATGCACCAACTTGTGTTGTAGGTATAGGCTACATGTCTATCCTTAATTACAGCATGCAACGTCCATCATTTAATCTTCTTCTCTCAATGGTCGCATGCACACATAAGTCTCCTACTTTTGGGCGTTAATTATGCCCTGGTCAATGTGTAAATATCTAAATGTACAGTCTTTCACGGACGTAGGCAGTAGGTTGAGCACTTGAACGTGAGCGTGTGTGTTGCGTCATGTGTTGTGTGCCGCATGGGTGCATGAGTGTTGCGTGCGTCCATGTGTACGTGTGAGTGTTGCATGTTGCATGCATGCATGGGGCTTACTCCCTCCCATTGACATGTTCATATTTCGAGCTTCCTCTGTTCCCTCCACATGGCGATACTCCCTCTGTTCCCAAATATGGAGTAAAAGCATCCCTCTGTTCCCAAATATGAAGTATTTGTCTTTCTACATATTTCAACAAGTGACTAGGTACAGAGCAAAATGAGTGAAGTGAGCGTAGAGGCATAGGGATACTATAGAAAGGAAGTCCTCACGATCCATTATTCCCCATCTCGGTCAGAGAGAACTATTCAACTAGTCTTCCAGTGAAGTGACAATACACGCATCAGCAGATGGGACACGTAATTAATAAGTTGAACCAGTGTGTTGGTGTTACTAAATCAGCCTTACCTAGTACTGCCATCATGTTTGCCAGTAGAGCACGCTTCCGCAAATACGCCTACACAGCTCTGTCCTCCATTAACTGACATATGGGCCCTCTTGTGGTAGACCCACATGTCATCGGTGTAACTATTTACACTCCGAAGGATGGTATATCCTGGTCGTAGTACTAGTAGAATTGAGATTTAATGCACTTTCTTCCCCGTCTTCCACTCTTCTCACTCCTCTCTTCTTCTTCCTCCTCTCTTCCCCATCGTCGGCCGCACACCATTTACCCCCGCTCACTGCTCGCCCGCCCACGCCATCTTCCTTGGTAGCTCGTGCGTACCATATCCCCCCGCTCACTGCTCGGCCAGACGAGGAGAAGCTTCTTCGCTCGCCCGCCCGAATCCACTTCCCCGCTGGCTCGGAGGCACCGAAAACCCCAATGGCAGAACCGACTGACACGCAGAGCCACAATTGGAATTCCCTCCTCGATGTTCTCTTGGAGCAGATCTGTAGTCGTATGGACCTACTCAGCACCGTCCGTCTACCCTCATGCTCGGTGTCTTTGTACCGTCTACTCGTCTGCAACCGGCCAACTCTTTTCAAGAAACCCTGCTTGCTGATGCCCGATCCTTGTAGGTGGCCCAGACACCGACTTGACGATCCTACGGAGGTTGTCGTAGTGCCCCTCGACATGCTACCACTACCCGTCCACCTGTCCTTCATGTGCGGCCACTACTGGGCGGGCATGAAGGCCAACTGGATCGTCCTCATCCACCAATCCGGTAGTCCGTGGCGTCCCGTGGATATCTACACCCATCGATAGATCACCCTTCCATCGTTGGATACCGCCGCCATCGAGCCTCACGGCCCGCCGGACACTCCTGCCTACTACGCACGAGACGCGTCAAGCTTTTGGCTCGACCTCTGTTTGCAGAAAGTTGTAATCTGTGAAGTGCCCACACCATCGGAAGACTACATGGATTACAAGCTCATTGCCTTGTTCAACATGGGATTAGTCTATCTAGAATCCGGTCGCCATACATGGTTATGGCTCATCATCAATCCTATTGAGGCAACATTTCTGTCTGATGCTATAGTGCACGATGGCAACGTTTACGCGGTCGACGCACAGATTGGCTGCCTATACTGGTGGAATCTATCATCGTGTAATTGTTCTATCTCATCTCATCTTTACCTTATGAATATGACTGCCTGTTCATTGTTACAAATTTAGAATACATAGCATGTCTATAACCACATCATTGCTATATGTTCCTCTCATTTCCTAGATTTTTATGACCACACATGTTATTGTTAGAGTTGATATGAGAACAATTGGCATCTAATGATTGTTAGAATACATATCATGATCATAACATCATGATTGCTATATGTTACTCTCGTTTGCAAGATTTTTATAACAACGCATGTTATTGGTTAGAGTTGATATGAGAACAGTAGTAGTAAGTGCTATGGTAGAATATGAGTAGGCGCTGTCATAGCTGTTTTCCTCTCATTGTTACATGATATTTGAACCATGACATATTGCTAGAATATGATAGCCATTGGCTTATTTTTTTAACTTGGGGTATGATTATGACCACGGCATTGCAATTCTCTATCTATGATATGTGTAACTGTTAATGATCTTAATTCCACACATACTCTAAACATGATTGTTTATTTTTGTCCTTTTGGTCTCCAGTTTGAATTGTTGCAGCAGACGCAAATGCGTTGACCTTCATGATTCCAATATCCGAAATCATACCAGCCGATGGGTGGTGGTTTATCGCTCGTTCAGCTGATGGCGGTCATTTGATGCTCATTCGCACGTACCAAATTGACCAAACCATTACATCAAACCACATGCAGTACAATGCGTGGGGCGTTCGTGACATTGATGTCTATGGCTGCTTCGTGTTCTAGAAAGATCCCAGCTCTGTTGGGCCAGGCATATTCAACTGGAGGCGGGTTTACAGCCTTGGCAACCACTCCTTGTTCCTCGGGCTCAATTATCCGATCATCCAACCAATCATCGATCATATCACCGGTGATGATTACCGTGCTATGCAACTTCCATTCGCGAGGGGGGACTGTGTTTACACATCATACCATGGGTTTCATGAATCACCATATCCAGAAATTCGTCGACACAGCTTGTTGCCAGATAATCTTCAGTGTGTGAAAGGCATCAAGATTCCATGCGATGGATGGCTTTTGCAAACCTGACATGCGGCGATGTGGTTCATGCCAATAGCAAATATGCACAACTTGATTCGTGCTGATATCTCGACTAAGCCATGTATTCTGCTGTTGTAGCACGACCCTCTTTTGTTGGATATTATGTACTGTTGTTTGTTTGAAGCACTCCTCTGGTTTGAAGGATAGATACCTTCTTGGGATCAAGTGCATCCTTCCTAACTCATCGGCGTAGGATGTACTGATAATGATGATGGAGATGCTGTGCAGAAGCCATATATATATATATATATCAGTTAGGCTTCAAGTGCGTACTTGTTAGTTAAACCTATGTATCAATTGTGACACTAAATACGACTAGTAAGTAGTAAATTAGCAGTACCAGTATACATCGGTCAAATTATTAATCATGTCCACACATTGAATTGACGTGACAACACGCTGCACGCGTGGTGACACAAGAATCCCGGTGGCGTGTTCGAGTATTCTGGACTTTAGATTTGGAGTACCACTTATCTGTCGAAATCTTTCATCATTCACTTAAAACAGTCGATTGATTATACATTGAGTACCATATAACTGGAATTACCGATGCAAGTCGAAGAAGGATTGGCCGATGCTGCCGGCTGGCGTCAAGTTCGATCCCATGGATCAGGAGCTGATCAAGCACCTTGAGGCCAAAGTGAGTGCTGATAGCGTGAGAATTCAGTATCTCATCGATTTGTTCATACCAACCATCGACAGCGAGCACGACATATTCTACACCCAACTTGAGAAACTTCCAGGTAAGACACCGATCGGCCGTCTACTTGCACAAACATATTCCTTTGTTTATAGCTCTATTTTTATTTTTAGACACAGACCTGGTGAAGCAATTACAATTTGATAGTTAATAAAAAGTGAAACAAGTGACTGCAACATGCCAAAGATGTTATGAAAATGCCAACTACGTACACTAAAACCTGTATTCCATAATACTGCAGGTATCACACTGAGTGGCCTAAGGAAGCATTTCTTCCAGCGCAATTCCAAGGCGTTCAAAAGGGGCACGTGGACGTGTTGCAAGATACAGTCGGAGTGCGGCATGCACGCGATGTGGCACAAGACCGGCAATACCTTGCCGGTGATGGTCAACGGCCGGCAGACGGGCAGCAAAAAAGGTTCTGGTGCTACACACCAACAAGAACTTCGACCAGTAGAGGACCAACTGGGTGATGCACCAGTACCACCTCGGGGACTTGGAACAAGAGAAGGAGCGGGAGCTGGTCCTCTGCAAGATTTTCTACCAGACGAACACTAGGGCCAGGAGTAAAAAGATTATAAGTTAGTTTGGTATTGGTAGTTGTACTACCTTGTCGTCCGCAAGTTGGTATTGTTGTTAACGATCTTTTGGTATGAACTTGAATTTGCTTCCAACCATCATGTCGAGGGTCGACGTGGATATAAAGTTGAATCATTTGTTTCAAAACGAATTTTCAGGCACCTGATTTTTATTTGATGGGTAGCATAAGCATCTACCATTCGAATTCCTAGTTCTCCAATTTTTTCAAAACACGTGCATATGCACTTATTATCACGATGAAGAAACAATATCCCTGCTACATCCCAGTTATCAGTCTATACTTGCAGAATTCTCTCATTTATTGAGCACGTATATTGTTTTTTCAGGTCGAGCAAGTTTCAACTGGGTTGTAGACTGCCCAGGGTTGGTTTTGTTTTTCACACACCCAGCCCATGACGACAATGGGGCACAAAGATCCAGCATGTATCTACTGGCCTCTGGCCCGCCAGCGTTAGTTATATTTTGTCTTACAACATCCGTAGGCAATATTTTTTACTGTATCAAACACACATCCAGTTCTATTTTCCTCTTGAAACGCATGTCCTACATCCATTTTCTAATCTCTACCTATAGTTTTACTAGTTCATATACACGTATCATTATATTAAAAACACATAAAATTCCCTTTTCATATTTACATCCTTATTTTTGTTGCTTTTTCCCACCCAACGCTGAATTTTTTACCACTGGTTTTCCCTTAAACCAACTCAATTGTCCCACGTCTTTTTTGTTTACAAAAACAAAACGATTTTTTTGGCAATCAATAAGTTCTTAAAAAAATGTTTATCATTTCAGGATTACAATAGTTTGGACTCCACCGAAATATGCAAAATAAGGTTGAGCTTTTTGACCGTGGTCCTGGGCAGAAAATGGGCTGTAATAAATTACTTAGGAATTAGCAAGTTGGCTACAAATTGTAAAAAATAGCAAATGGGCTTTATGTTGTCTGCCATGGATTTGGAGGCTGACTTGTGGGCCTACTAATTTCATGCGTACACCAGGTTTCTCAAAAAACAAACTTAGTCAACAATCGACTCTACTAGCGTCAGACCGTTAGATGTCAATCTAACGTCAATCGTGCTTCTTCAGTCTCTGATCTTCCTGCACCAGTCGCCCAAACCAGCGCCGTCGGAACCGCCTGCTCCCGCCTCCCGTGGCTGGCTGTGCTGCCCGGCAGACCTCACGGCCCCATCATACTCGCATCCCTGGCCTGTCTATCCCTCTACTCACCTACACCTCCTGTTATTTTCTGGCGACGGCAGCCGAACCAGTCAACCCTCGTACTCTCCACCGCATGGGCAGCCACTGCCGTGTCTTCGCCGGCTTCGTGTCATTCCCTTCGTAGGCCTCGCCGTCATCCACCGCCCTGGTGCTCTCGGCGCAGCGTGGTCAACGATGTCCATCCAACGGCCGTAGTGCTTCTTCAACCTCTGGTCTTCTTGCCCCAGCCGCCCAAAGTAGCGCCGGTCGTGCCGGATGCTCCTGCCTCTCGTGGCCGGTTGTGCTGCCGTGGAGGCCTCACCGCCCCCATACTACTCCCACTGCTGGCCAGGCCATCCCTCCACTCACCCACTCCCCCTGTTATTCTGCGGTGACGGCAGCCTCACACCACAACTGAACCAGTGAATCCTCGTACTCCTCTCCGCGTGGGCATCCACTGCCGCGTCTTCCCCGGCTCCGCGGCGTCCCCTTCCTAGGCCTCGCCGTCGTCCACCGCCGTGGTGCTCTCGGTGCGGCGTGGTCAATGTGGTTAACGACCGACTTCCATTGGAAGAGTACTGTACGTGGAGAGGCTGACAGCTGGGTCCACGGCAGCCGCAAGGAAGTGCCTCCTTATTACGCGCAAAATAATTATTCCTCCACCTGACAGCAGGGACCCATCGGATGGGCCACCAGTATTTCGTGAAAAAAATGTTTCCCCCTAACTGCTGGGACCCACCGGATGGGCCACTGTATTTCACGAAAAAATGTTTCCCCCTGACTGCTGGGACCCACCAGACGGACCACCGTATTTCATGAAAAAAATGTTCCCCCCGCTATCAGCTCGGACCCACCGGAAGTGCCTCCTTATTACGTACAAAAAAAATGAATACCCCCCCTGCTAGCTAGGACCCACCATGGTGGGAGGCTGACTTGTGGGCCTACTAAGTTGACAGGGACGGAGGGCTCTGTCAACTTAGTCAATATGAACGATTCTAGCTCCAGTGGCCGTACAATGTCCATCCAACGGCCGTCGTGCTTCTTCAATCTCTGCTCTTCCTTCTCCAGCCGCTCAAACAAGCGCCGGCGGGACTGCCTGCTCCCTCCTTCCCGCAGCCGGCTGTGCTGCCACGCAGGCCTCACCGCCCCACCGTACTCCCATTGCTGGCCTAGCCATCCCTCTACTCACCCACACCTGCTGTTATTCTCCGGCGACGGTATACGCACTAGTAAACCCTCGTACCGTCGTACTCCCCTCCGCATGGGAAACAACTGTCGAGTCTTCCCTGCCTCCGTGCCATTCCCTTCCTAGGCCTCGCCGTCGTCCACCGCCCTATTGCTCTCGGCACGGCCTGGTCAAAGTGGTCAATGACCGACATGCATCTGAAGTGGACTGTACGTGGAGAGGCCGACAGCTGGGTCCACGGCCGCACGCAAGGAAAAGCCTCCTTATTACACGCAAAATAATGATTCCTCCACCTGACATCAGGGACCCACCGAAAGGGCCTCTATATTTCACGAAAAAACGTTACCGCCGCTGACAGCTCGGACCCACCAGCTATATCTTCGCATGAAAGGAAGTGCCTCCTTATTACGCACAAAAAAATGAATACTCCCCTTGTTAGCTGGGACCCAGTATAGTGGCAGGCCGACTTGTGGGCCTACTAAGTTGACAGGGACGGAGGGCTTTGTCAACTTAGTCAATATGCACCATTCTAGCTCCAGTGACCGTACGATGCCCATCCAACAGCCGTAGTGCTTCTTCAGCCTCTGGTCTTCTTGCTCTAGCCGCCCAAACCAGGGCCAGTGGTGCCTCGTGCTCCTGCCTCCCATGGCCGGATGTGATGTGGCGGAGGCCTCACCGCCCCTACTACTCCCACCGCTGGTCAGGCCATCCCTCTAATCACCCACACCCCCTGTTATTCTGCGGTGACAGCAGCCTCACACCGCAGCGAACCAGTGAACCCTCGTACTCCTCTACGCGTGGGCATCCACTACCACGTCTTCCCCGGATCCGCGTCATCCCTTTCCTAGGCCTCGCCGTCGTCCATCGCCCTGGTGCTCTTGGCGTGGCATGGTCAACGTGGTCAAGGAACGGCTTCCATCGGACGTGGACTGTACGCGGAGAGGCTGACAGCTGGGTCCACGGCCACAACAAGGAAGTACCTCCTTATTACGCAAAAAATAATGATTCCTCCACGTGACAGCGGGGACCAACCGGACGGGCCACCATATTTCGTGAAAAAAACATTTCCCCCTGACTGCTGCGACCCACCAGCTACATCTTCGCACGCAAGGAAATGCGTCCGGGCCAAAAAAAATGATTCGCCCCCCTGACTGCTGGGACCCACCAGCTACATCTTCGTAGGCAAGGAAGTGCCTCACAGTCGGGACCCACCTGGTCGAAGCGTACGTAGCGTTGTCATTTGGTCGCGAACATGTACGTACATACTGGTCGTTGTAGAGCCGCGCACGTAGCATGTACACTACAGCGGCCAGGGCGCAAGAAAGAAAATACGACCACGTACGTACATACGGGCAGGGTCTCGAACGCCTACTCGCGCGTACGTACGACCAGGGCTCGTGTACATGGCTGGGTCGGAACGGAGAAACATCATTGTCGTCGTGTTCATGGGGAGGCAACAGAATGCGTCGTGTTCATGGGGAAGCAACGGAATGTGTCGTGTTCATTGGGAGGCAATGGAACGCGTGGGAGCCAACCGGCTTGGACGGAACAGGCGATGGAACTAAGGCCTGGCATACCGCAGAACGGAGGAAACGGTCTTGTGTTCGACCTGCCACGTTCGAAACGGGATCCTGGTCATTGGGAGGGGTCTGGCGTACCGAGCCAACCACCTTCCCCTCTCGATCCATGGTCGCCTCCTCCCTGCCTTCTTCGCCAACCACCAAATCAAGCCCCGTGCTCCCCACCACCTCGTCCTCGCGAGCTCCTCCCGTGTGCGCCTCCACTCGACCCCGTCGCACTCTGCCTTCGTCCTGCACCGCCAGCAGCAGCAGCGCCCCGCGCTCGTCGCCCTCTGCCAGGAGCGCCGACGCCTGTCTTCATCGCCACCAACAGGAGCAGGAGCTCCCATGGCCGCCGCCGCCGTCCTGCCTGTCCTGTAGGAGCTCCCCGCCCCCGGATCGGGTCGCCTCTGCCCGGCTCCTTTCACCCCGATTGCCCGTGCTCGCCTCCCGCTGCGGGGCCTTGTCTCTGTTTCGGTCAGAAGAACGAAGCTATCGCCGCCCGCTTCATCAGTTTTAGAACGCGAGCGGTGCTCTCGTTGACCGCCCCCCTGAACTGCCCGAGCTTGACCTCCAGGCCAGTCCCTCGCGCCCCATCCTTCTCCTTCCTCCTTCCTTCTTTTCTTCTCTGCATCCTCAACTCCCTCTCGATTCTCTCTGTACAGGAAACCACCATGCGCCGCCTCTTTCAGCTCTGCCCGCGCGCCGCCCTCATCGGAGTGCGCGCCAAGTTCGCCGTCGTTGCACCGAGTCTGTCGCCAGCCGCCGCCGCTGCCTCTGTTCCGCGCCCCTGTGCTGCCGTTGTCGCGCCCTGCTTCATCTGAAGCTCCAGCGCCAAGACCCCTCTTCTGCATCGAGCTGCTCTGCCCCGAGCGCTCGCGTTGATCGCGCCTCCAGCGCCTGGGCCAGCGGCCTCCAAGGCCCAGCTCCTGCCTCCACCGACCGGGCCAAGAGCCCATGTGAGCAACCCTTGCCCAGATCCAGATTCAGCCCGTGTAGCATTTTTTTTCAGTCCGTGCGATTTTTTTCCATTTATCCAGTGCATGCATAATTACAGGAGGATGCCATTATTTTAAATTGCCCACAAGTAAATAACCGTGCATCGGATTTAAATGATTTAAACATGTAAAATGCTTAGAATTTTGTGTAGATTAATAATATGCCACTTTCATCCATGTTCAAAATGTTTAAATTGCTGTTTGATTAAATTTGCTTAAATGCCATGTTAAAATGATTTATTTCATAACTAAATAACCGTAGCTCCGAATTTAATAAACTTTATATGTAAATGGGGTGAAAAAATGCCTAGTTTAACATGGTGCACTTTATTTTCCTGTTTAACGACTCTAAAATATGGTTTAGGACAGAACAGTACCAAATTCATAAATTGCACATGAGGATTTTCCGGAATTGTTGTTTGTTGTTCCGGCCTCATTTAAACTTGTCTAGATAGGTAGTTTTTCATATGCTTCACCCCTTGCCATGTTTAACAACATTTAATATTGTTTGGTAGCTTAAACGAGATTAAACTAAATATGTCCATGTGGTGTTTTGTCAATATGCAACTCGTTGCATATTGAGCTCCACTTAACTTCTAGTATTGTTGTTGCACTTTGCCATGCCATGCCTCTTTAAACCGGACATGCATCATACTTGTTTGTGCATCATGCCATGTTTATGCTTGTGTGTTTACCATGTGGTGTGTTTCTTCTCGATAGTTCATGTTTCGTTGCGATCATGAGGATTCATTCGTCTACGCTTGGTTCATCTTCATGGCTTCATTTTCTTCATGGACTCGTTCTTCTTCCTAGCAGGATTTCAGGCAAGATGACCGCTACCCTGGATCTCACTACTATCATTGCTATGCTAGTTGCTTCGTTCTATCGCTATGTTGCGCTACCTATCACTTGCTCTTCAAGCCTCCCTATTTGCCATGTTAGCCTCTAACCTTTTTACCCTTCCTAGCAAACCGTTGCTTGGCTATGTTACCGTTTTGCTCAGCCCCTCTTATAGCGTTGTTAGTTGCAGGTGAAGTTGAAGATTGCTCCATGATGGACAGGATTATGTTGGGATATCACAATATCTCTTATTTAATTAATGCATCTATATACTTGGTAAAGGATGGAAGACTTGGCCTTATGCCTGGTGTTTTGTTCCACTCTTGCCGCCCTAGTTTCCGTCATACCGGTGTTATGTTCCCGGATTTTGCGTTCCTTACGCGGTTGGGTGATTTATGGGACCCCCTTGACAATTTGCTTTGAATAAAACTCCTCCAGCAAGGCCCAACCTTGGTTTTACCATTTTCCTCACCTAGCCCTTTTTCCCTTGGGTTTCCGGAGCCCGAGGGTCATCCTTATTTTAGCCCCCCCGGGCCAGTGCTCCTTCGAGTGTTGGTCCGAAACGGGCAGACTGCGGGGCTACCTCGGGGCAACTCGAGGGTTGGTTTTACTCGTAGGCTGACCTATCCGGTGTGCCCTGAGAGCGAGATCTGTGCAGCTCCTATCGGGATTTGTCGGCACATCGGGCGGCTTTGCTGGTCTTGCTTTACCATTATCGAAATGTCTTGTAAACCGGGATTCTGAGTCTGATCGGGTCTACCTGGGAGAAGGTATATCCTTCGTTGATCGCGAGAGCTTATCATGGGCTAAGTTGGGACACCCCTGCAGGGTACAAACTTTCGAGAGCCGTGCCCGCGGTTATGTGGCAGATGGGAATTTGTTAATGTCCGGTTGTAGATAACTTGACACCAGATCCGAATTAAAATGCATCAACCGCGTGTGTAGCCGTGATGGTCTCTTTTCGGCAGAGTCTAGGAAGTGAACACGGTTTTGGGTTATGTTTGACATAAGTAGGAGTTCAGGATCACTTCTTGATCATTGCTAGCTTCACGACCGTTCCGTTTGTTCTCTTCTCGCTCTTATTTGCGTATGTTAGCCACCATATATGCTTAGTCGCTGCTGCAACCTTACCACTTTACCCCTTCCTTTCCCTTTAAGCTTTGCTAGTCTTGATACCCATGGTAATGGGATTGCTGAGTCCTCGTGGCTCACAGATTACTACAACAACAGTTGTAGGTATAGGTGACGCGATGATCATGACGCGAGAGCGATGCTTGCTTGCTTGAGTTCTTCTTCTGCTTCTTCTTCGATCAGGGGATAGGTTCCAGGTCGGCAGCCTGGGCTAGCAGGGTGGATGTCATTTGAGTTTCTGTTTGTGTTTCATCCGTAGTCGGATGTTGCTCTTATGTAAGATGATGTTGTATTCGTGTGGCATTGTATGCCTCTTGTAAGTATCCCCATTAATTATGTAATGTTGATGTAATGATATCCACCTTGCAAAAGCGTTTCAATATGCGGTTCTATCCTTGGTGGGACCTTTGAGTCTCTTTAGGATAGTATCGCATATTGGGCGTGACAGAGGTGGTCTAACACGTGGCGGCACTTCATAAACAACATCCCAACCTTTGAGATTAGGACCACTTTGACATGCCCATGGTAGATAGAAAGCTTGGGTTGCCTATTGAGCCATAATATAGATATCGGGAACATCCAAATGGGCACTTTGTTTGATTTCCACTAGCCCTATATGTTCATGAGTCCTTCTAGTCTCCTTCGGCTGGAATCAATAACATTTGAAGACTACAACGTTTGGCGGATTTGCACCATAGAATTGAAGTTCATAAATTGCTTCAACTCTTCCATAATACTCAGTATCTCATTCGCCGATAGTAGAAACACAACAATTTGTAGACTTTCGGTCGGCCTTAGATAGCTCTTTGCCATCTGTATGAAAGAGATACCCGTTGATGTCGTATTTATCAAATGAACGAACCTTATAGTCAAAACCATTAACGACTTGTCTCAATTTGGCGTCCATAAGCTCTGAATTAGCCTACAAGTTTAATACGAAAGGGATTGTTGCATTAGCCACAAATTAGACGAAGAAATGAAATGGTCTAATGGAAATTACCGTTTGTTTGAACCAAGATATGAAACCGGGATAGCCACCTCCATGCTTTGCCAGAAGCTCATACTCTTCGACGGAATCCTTTTGGATCACCGCTCCATACGAGAATTTGGCGACATATCGACTGTATCAAATTTATCTGGGAATAAGAGAAGTTCAAAGGAATTAGAAGTTGCGAAACAATGTACCAAGAACTTACTCGATGTATGGCCGCACTTCTGTTGGGTTGTTGAAGATATATAATACGAAATGGTCTGCCATTCTTCGAAATCCAACGTTAAGGAATTAGAAGCACCGACTAGTGCGAGATTCCCTTTGAATAGGCTGAGGTTGGATCGACTCTTTTTAGGATCACTGGCATTGTACCGAGTGTGCTATCACGAAGTTTGCCACCTCCTTACTAATGAATGCCTCAGCCATCGATGCTTCAATTCTACGTTTATTTTTACATTCTACTCGAAGTGTCTTCTGCATCCTCTCAGTTGTGTTTGTGTGTGTGTAGATTGGGTTCATTTTCCCATGCTCTGCTCCGGATCCGACACAAAATTTCGGCAGCACCTCCCCACTGTTCTCCTGATACGCATCTCGATAATAAGCAGAGAGGATGTGTACCCGGAGAACAACAAGGAGGCACTGACGAAATTCTGCATCGGATCCGGAGCAGAGCATATGGGAAAATGAACCCAATCTACACATACTCGGGCTATCCATGGATAATGTTGGACAATTCAAAATAATCACGATTATAAATATGCAAATGCATGCATATTTATAGATGTAACCCTTTCGAACGGGAGACACATAGTGGTCATGCATACTGATGATTGAAGACACATATAGCTAGCAAGTATCATCGGCACGAAGACCGGAACAGAGAAAATCAAGGGGGAGGGAGGAGATGTCATTTGTGCTAACCCACGAACGTAGGGGCGGAGCTCGTCGGACACTAGAACCTCGCAGCGATGAAAAAACTGCACATTTAAATCTAAAGATGAGTTTCATAGCAATATTGTTTTTTCCGTCAACCTAACTAAATATTTATAACAGGATGAGCGGGTTAGGGGTTCCTCGGCGTTGATAGAACCCTAAATAGCAAGTATCATCGGTGCAAGATACATGAAGCGCTCGACTTGAACACTAGATCCACGTTCCACAAGTGACGTCGGCGCCCAGCGTCCCGCAACAATAGTTCTGGTGGCCGATGATGGTCGAACACCTTGGCAAATTTGTCTAGCAGCCTTTGCAATGAGGATTAAAGCCAAGTTTTGAAAGTTCAAACAACCAAACCTAGTTGAGTCAGTTTGTATGTTTCAAGTTTCAACACTTAGCTTTCAATCGTCATCTCAGAGGCTACCAGACAAATTCATGATGGTGTTCGACCGCCATCGACGCCAAGAACTGTTGCTGCGGGACGCAGGACCCTTGTGTGTCACTTGTGGGACGTGGATGTAGTATTTGACACCGACGGACACATGTATATCACACTGACGATACTTGATATTTAGGGTACCATCAACACCGAGGAACCCCCTAACCCACTCATCCCAGGGTAAACTAAATTAGCATGCATTCAATAAGCAAAACTACATCATCTCTTGTGCCCGTACATCATCGAATATTATCACTAATACATCTCGAATAGTATCATACATATAGCATCGCTAATACATCTAGAACCATAGCGAACGGCGGGTATCGGCGCGGGCGGTGGACACCCAAAGAGAAGGAACCATCACAGGATCATAGCTCTAGTGAGATCCTTGAAGAACCTGCCAGGTATTGTCGAACCTGCCCTCCAATGTAACCATGTAGCGATGGACGTGCTCGTCCTCCTCGCTGACACGGTGACGTACCACCTACGCGGTATCTGAAAGCCTTGGCACCATTACTAGCCCACCCGATCGCCATCAAACAAGGTTCAGGTCAACGACGGGCTGGATCCTCACCAAGATGCACCCTCGAGAAGGTAGAACCTCCCAGTACCAGCCCGGTGGAGCCCAGTCTCGGACATGTCCCCTCTGATCAAGCAGGCCTCCTCCACCGTGTCGACGACGAGGATGCAGGATAGGCATCATTCACGTCGATGCGGGAATAAATGCATGAACTAAAAAAATAACAACAAATTGCACATGTTCAAAATAAAACCTGAAACTTAACCTAAACTAAACCAAACTAAACATAAACTAAACTAACTAAACTAAACCTAAACTAAACTAACTAAAGAACCTAAACAAAACCACAAACTTAACCTAAACTAAACCAAACTGAACCTAAACTAAACTAACTAAACTAAACAAAACCTAAACTAAATTATACTAAACCTAATTAAACTAAATCTAAAAAAAGAAAGAAAAAAGAAGAAAAGGTCTAACCTTGGAGCGGCCGGGGCGGCGAGGTGGGGCAGGGGGCGGCGCGGCAGGGTGATGCTGTCGTGGCGGGGCAGGCCAGCGC